>NC_091331.1:24145738-24173238 GCF_038502225.1 Cherax quadricarinatus
GGACATTACTCAGGGGTCTCACACACATGATGACACTCAGCATGTTCACTGACTGCCGCACAATATATTTGATAACTAATGCTGAAGGGTTTCCTCTTATGAATAATTTCATTGATGTATTAGATACCACAGTTGTGAGTATATGTCTGGGCTATTTCCTTTTCATGACACAGTGTGCCAGTTATTTATCTATGTATGTTCTGCTGATGTTAGTGCTCCGTTCTCGAAAAAAGCAGCAGGACAGTTACTACCAGTAAACTTACCATTTATGCTCCAAGAAAAAAGGAGGCTCTTGTTTGGTGTTGGAAGTGCAGAATTTATTCAGTATAGTGATCACAGTCCTAAATTTCTTTCACCTACCTAGGAACCACACTCAAATGCTCACTTTGGTGATTCGTTATGTGAAGGGGATAGAGAATGTGATTGCTCGTGTATCTTCTCGTGTGTACTGTACATACTGTAGTGTATATATTTATCCGCTCTCGTTTTGCAGTGGTTGCAGGTGAGTACATGACTTTCCGACCACGAGGTGGTCGGAAAGTCTCTCTCTCCCTCTCCCTCTCTCTCTCTCCCTCTCTCTCTCTCTCTCTCTCTCTCTCTCTCTTCTATAGCCGAGTTTTGATGGGGCCAGCATGACCCCAGTGGAATAGGTAAGCTGTGTAACTCTAGCGAAAAGCCAGGATAGAGCTGCTAAACTTTACCTTCAGCATTTATGTGAGGGAGTGCCGTGATGTGAGCTGTTCCTTCGACTTGTAACCTCCGAGACTGCAGCCAGCTTGGTTCACTATGATATTTATAAAACGGTTCACTTAAGTCTGCATGTTCAACTACACTACACACTGTTGATTGCCGTGGGCCTCTCATGCAGGCTCAGGCCTATTACACCACAGATGTCTATCTTCTGTTTATAGTGGTGACTGAAATCCACTACTTCGTGCTTCGTGAATATTTTAATGTCGAAGTATTTTTTCAAGAAGTATTTTCTCAGTTTCAGGGATGAAGAGGAATGACCCGGAAAATGTAATAGCGAAAGCAAGCTCTATACATTGATTTAAAAATAGGTGTGAAAGGGTCCACAGGGATAGGAGGGTGACATCTACGAAACACGTTGATCAGGTTGGTTACTGAGGGTCCACAGGTATAAAAAACATACCATAGATAGGAGTGAACCCGGCAAGTGGCAAGTCAAGAGGCAGGGCCAGGAACCTAGACTCGACCCCCTGCATCCTCAAACAGCTGAAGCACACAGTTTCTTTCTCACTAGCCCTCACTCCCCCCTAGTTGCATTTCTCATCTTACCTATCCTTCACATCTCTCATCTCCTTTGTGGCTCCCTCTACCTCTCCTGCTCCCTCCCACAGCCTCTCACTCCCTCCCACCCCGTCCCACTCTCTCTCCTCTTTGCTTGGGAGAAAGATTGGCTCCATTATAGAGGCATCGCAGGATCTGATTGCCCTTTGATACCCTCATCTTTGGCACCATTACGGAAAATTATACGTGATGAGGCAGTGGTGCCGGTGCCTAGGAGAGTGCCACACTCCCTCTGTTAATATCACCCCCCACCTCATCCTCCCTGAGTCAAGGAGAGGAGGTTGCAGACGTGAGGGAGACGTGGAAAAGTAAAGGATATAAGAATGTGAGAGAGAAAAAGGGAAAGTGAACTTAAGGAGGAGTAAAAAAGGGAGAGAAAAGTGAAGGAATGGATGGAAGTTGAGGAGAAAAATGACACACACACACACACACAAAGTCGCAGCAAGCATGAGACTAGCCAATTCAGGATACCTTTCAGAAATCTCAACAAGGAATCCTGCAAGAAACTATATACGACATTCGCCAGGCCTGTCTTGGAGTATGCAGAACCAGTATGGAACCCACTTCTGATAAACATGTCAAGAATGTTAGAGAAAGTGCAAAAGTTTGCAACAAAACTAGTCCCCTTGCTAAGAAGTAAGAGATATGAGAGGATGAAAGAGATGATGCATGAGGACAGCGGAAGTTGTAAATACAGATGAGTTACAGAGAAGTTAGGAAATGCTTCTTTAGCCTTAGAGCTTTTGAAAGTGAAATGACCCGATAATGAAGTGGTAGAGGCAGGATCCGCACACAGTTTTAAGAAAAGGCATGGCAGGTTTCACCAGTCAGGGCAGGGAAAACCTAGGAGAGGCGAGGCCAGGAGCTGAAACTCGACCCCTGCAAAAACAAATAGGTGAGCGCACAAGCACGCACGCATGTAGTCCCCATCTTTAAGAAAGGAGACAGAAAAGAGGCACTAAACTATAGGCCAGTGTCACTGACGTGTATAGTATGCAAAGTCATGGAGAAGATTATCAGGAGGAGAGTGGTGGAGCACCTGGAGCGGGACAAGCTTATAAACGACAGCCAGCACGGATTCATGGAAGGCAAATCCTGTGTCACAAACCTACTAGTTTTTTTATAACAAAGTAACAGAAGTAAGACACGAGAGAGAGGGGTGGGTTGATTGCATTTCCTTGGACTACAAGAAGGCCTTAGACACAGTTCCTCACAAGAGATTAGTACAGAAGCTAGAGGATCAGGCACATATAACAGGAAGGGCACTGCAATGGATCAGAGAATATCTAACAGGGAGGCAACAGCGAGTCATGGTTCGTGATGAGGTATCACAGTGGGCGCCTGTGACGAGCGGGGTCCCACAGGGGTCAGTCCTATGACCAGTGCTGTTCTTGGTATATGTGAACATGACGGAAGGGATAGACTCAGAAGTGTCCCTGTTCGCAGATGATGTGAAGTTAATGAGGAGAATTAAACCAGATGCGGACCAGACAGGTCTACAAAGAGACCTGGACAGGCTGGATGCGTGGTCCAGCAACTGGCTCCTAGAATTTAACCCCGCCAAATGCAAATTCATGAAGATCGGAGAAGGGCAAAGAAGACCGCAGACAGAGTATAGGCTAGGAGGCCAAAGACTGCAAACCGCAGACAGAGTATAGGCTAGGAGGCCAAAGACTGCAAACCTCACTCAAGGAGAAGATCTAGGAGTGAGTATAATACCGAGTACATCGCCAGAAGCTCACATTAACCAGATAACTGCTGCGGCATATGGGCGCCTGGCAAACCTGAGAATAGCGTTCCGATATCTCAGTAAGGAATCGTTCAAGACTTTATACACTGTGTACGTCAGGCCCATACAGGAGTACGCAGCACCAGTTTGGAACCCACACCCGGTCAAACACGTCAAGAAATTAGAGAAAGTGCAAAGGTTTGCAAGAAGGCTGGTTCCAGAGCTAAGGGGAATGTCCTATGAAGAAAGGTTAAGGGAAATCGGCCTGACGAAACTGGAGGACAGGAGGGTCAGGGGGAGACATGATAACGACAAAATACTGCGTGGAATAGACAAGGTGGACAGAGACAAGATGTTCCAGAGATGGGACACAGAAACAAGCTGTCACAATTGGAAGCTGAAGACTCAGATGAGTCAAAGGGATGTTAGGAACTATTTCTTCAGCCACAGAGTTGTTAGGAAGTGGAATAGTCTGGTAAGCGATGTAATGGAGGCAGGAACCATACATAGTTTTAAGACGATGTATGATAAAGCTCATGGAGCAGGGAGAGGGAGGACCCAGTAGCGGTCGGTGAAGAGGCGGGGGCCAGGAGCAACCAAAATTAGGTGAGTACACACACACACACACACACACACACACACACACACACAAAACTGAACCTACATTAATACACAAGTTTTTCCACAGAAAATGTGAAGCACAGGTCCTACACGTATATAGTCAGGTGGCACTGAACCATGACGGCAGGTGGCACTGAACCATGACGGCAGGTGGCACTGAACCATGACGGCAGGTGGCACTGAACCATGACGGCAGGTGGCACTGAACCATGACGACAGGTGGCACTGAACCATGACGACAGGTGGCACTGAACCATGACGACAGGTGGCACTGAACCATGACGGCAGGTGGCACTGAACCATGACGACAGGTGGCACTGAACCATGACGACAGGTGGCACTGAACCATGACGACAGGTGGCACTGAACCATGACGACAGGTGGCACTGAACCATGACGACAGGTGGCACTGAACCATGACGGCAGGTGGCACTGAACCATGACGGCAGGTGGCACTGAACCATGACGGCAGGTGGCACTGAACCATGACGACAGGTGGCACTGAACCATGACGACAGGTGGCACTGAACCATGACGACAGGTGGCACTGAATCATGACGACAGGTGGCACTGAACCATGACGACAGGTGGCACTGAACCATGACGGCAGGTGGCACTGAACCATGACGGCAGGTGGCACTGAACCATGACGGCAGGTGGCACTGAACCATGACGACAGGTGGCACTGAACCATGACGACAGGTGGCACTGAACCATGACGACAGGTGGCACTGAACCATGACGGCAGGTGGCACTGAACCATGACGGCAGGTGGCACTGAACCATGACGGCAGGTGGCACTGAACCATGACGACAGGTGGCACTGAACCATGACGACAGGTGGCACTGAACCATGACAGGTGGCACTGAACCATGACGACAGGTGGCACTGAACCATGACGACAGGTGGCACTGAACCATGACGACAGGTGGCACTGAACCATGACGACAGGTGGCACTGAACCATGACGACAGGTGGCACTGAACCATGACGGCAGGTGGCACTGAACCATGACAGGTGGCACTGAACCATGACGACAGGTGGCACTGAACCATGACGACAGGTGGCACTGAACCATGACGACAGGTGGCACTGAACCATGACGACAGGTGGCACTGAACCATGACGACAGGTGGCACTGAACCATGACGACAGGTGGCACTGAACCATGACGACAGGTGGCACTGAACCATGACGACAGGTGGCACTGAACCATGACGACAGGTGGCACTGAACCATGACAACAGGTGGCACTGAACCATGACTACAGGTGGCACTGAACCATGACGACAGTGGCACTGAACCATGACGACAGTGGCACTGAACCATGACGGCAGGTGGCACTCAATCATGACTACAGGTGGCACTGAACCATGACTACAGGTGGCACTGAACCATGACGGCAGGTGGCACTGAATCATGACAGGTGGCACTGAACCATGACGACAGGTGGCACTGAACCATGACGGCAGGTGGCACTGAACCATGACGACAGGTGGCACTGAACCATGACGGCAGGTGGCACTGAACCATGACGACAGGTGGCACTGAACCATGACGACAGGTGGCACTGAACCATGACGGCAGGTGGCACTGAACCATGACGGCAGGTGGCACTGAACCATGACGGCAGGTGGCACTGAACCATGACGACAGGTGGCACTGAACCATGACGACAGGTGGCACTGAACCATGACGGCAGGTGGCACTGAACCATGACGACAGGTGGCACTGAACCATGACGACAGGTGGCACTGAACCATGACGACAGGTGGCACTGAACCATGACGACAGGTGGCACTGAACCATGACGACAGGTGGCACTGAACCATGACGGCAGGTGGCACTGAACCATGACGACAGGTGGCACTGAACCATGACGACAGGTGGCACTGAACCATGACGACAGGTGGCACTGAACCATGACGGCAGGTGGCACTGAACCATGACTACAGGTGGCACTGAACCATGACGGCAGGTGGCACTGAACCATGACAGGTGGCACTGAACCATGACAGTGGCACTGAACCATGACAACAGGTGGCACTGAACCATGACGACAGGTGGCACTCAATCATGACTACAGGTGGCACTCAATCATGACAGGTGGAACTTGTATCAGCTCTCACCCGGCCTGATACACAGCTAATCTATTTATATACGCCAGTCCAGCACGTACATAAACAATGTCGTCGAACCACAACTGATGATACAAAGACACTTCAAGCAGCTTTATTTTACCACTTTCGCTCACTGTGGAGCTTTATTATACAAGGTTTCACCCCCCCCCCAGTGAATCGATGATTTACTTAAAAGTAAATCATCGATTTGACGAATTTCAGTTGTAATGATGAATATGCTGTGTTATGTACACAGTACTGTAATTTTTTTTTTTTACTTTTTTTTATCGTTCGGATTTAATGAACACCCAAACTCACATTAATCTGTTATATCGAGTTTTACATACTTGTAAAATCCCACTGCGGGTGAAACATCGTGATCTAACTGAAAAAGAATAAGTCACAATATAGACAAAACAATTCACAATATCACTTAAGCAATACGCATCCCACAATACCATTGCTGGAACAATTCACAACTTACCATCAACATTATGGCTGGAACACCCAAATCATCCTGTTTAAATGGCCATCGAGCTGCCATTTGTCCAGTTCGTGTGATCGCTGACCTATAAACATCTTACCCTGCTTAAATGGCCACTTATTTACTTATATACAGTTCGTGTCATCAATGACCCCTAAAACAGTCAAGACAAAATGTTGCAGTGTCATTGCAGACATCGTAATTGGTATTTTAAATGCTAATGTGATCCATGGAAATGAGGGGGAGGGGATGTATTTAATCAAGTGACGACGTCGGGAGGTTGTGATCCTTAATGAGCTGGACGAGAGGGGAAAACACTAAACACTTTGCAGGAACAAGGGGAAAATGGGAAGCGAGAGGATGTACTGAGAAGGGTGTGTACCGTGTGACCACTACAGCAAGTGAGCTGTGAAAGCGTGTACAGAAACATTACAGCACTAAGTGTACAGTGTGTACAGAAATGCTGCGGTAATAGGATGTACAAGATGCGTACAGAAGCAATTATGTTTTGTAGGGTGTACAGGGTTTGTACAGAAGCATTGCTACATTGAAAGGTGTATAAGGCGTGTGCAAAAGCATTGCTAGAGTAAGTTGTACAGGGAGCGTATAGATGCATTGCTACAGTAGGGGGACCCTCATGGAAGAGGGTCCTTGACGCTGGTGAGGAGCTCTTGATCTAGATTTAGATTTAGATTTTTTATTTCCTAGAAAATTTACAATGTGGTTGACATATTGTGGGAAGTATATATACATAGGTAGTTTACAGTGAGGATTTGCAATGTAAAGACAACCACTATCAGGCCTTGGCATTACGGGCAGTCTAAACTTAACAGATTACAGATTACTTAACACTAGACGTAAAAAACAGCTTGATCAGGTTGCACTAATTATACAATAGGTTATACTTATGTCAAATATATGTTATTCAACATATGCATTAAAACATTTGCGTTTAAATATGAGAATTTATTGTACTCTGAATATTTAGTTTTAGGGTTCTGAGGTTAGGGGAGTAACACAGTGAGCAATTACAATTTGAGGCGGTGGAGAGTGATTTGGTAGCTTTGTTGGTAAGGTTAAATACTGAGTGTTTAGTTTAGGGTGAGTAGGTGGTTTTTAAGAAGAATCTTGAATTGATGTACAGACTGGGTTCCTTTGGTATTCACTGGTAATGAATTCCAAATTTTTGGGCCCTTTATGTGCATAGAGTTTTTATATAGTGTGAGATGGACACGGGGAACATCAAAGAGTGATCTGTGCCTTGTGTTATGGTCGTGTGTCCTGGTAAGGTTGGTAATGAGAAGTCTGAGTGGAGGGTTTATATTTGAGTGGAGTGTTCTATGTATATAGTTAGCACAATAATAGGTATGGATGTTCTCTATGGTGAGTAAGTATAGACTTCTGAATATTGGTGGAGTATGCTATCTGGAGTGGGAATTTATCATTCTGACTGCAGCCATTTGCTGGGTTATTAGCGGTCTGAGATGGTTTATTTTTGTTGAACCCCATGCGCAAATTCAATAGCTGAGATAGGGGTAAATGAATGAGTGATACAGGGCAAGGAGAGCTGGTTGTGGAACATAGTACCATATCTTTGATAGTATGCCTACACTCAGAGATTTTCTTGGAGATTTGTTGTATATGTGTCTGAAATTTGAGGCTGCTGTCAAGGTGGATTCCTAAGAAATTTCCCTCTGAGTCTTGTGACAGGTGATCCGTTTATCATTATGGTAAGTGGAATAGTTGTAGCTCTTTTTCCAAACTGAATGAAATAGGTTGTCAATATTGAGAGTAAGCTTGTTAGTCATCATCCAGGCAGATATTTTCTGTAATTCAGCATTTACAGTGATGGCTAGTATGACTGGGCTTGGGTGAGAGAAGACGTATGTAATGTCATCTGCAAATACTATGGGTTTGAGTAGTTGAGATGCATTTGGTAGGTCATTGATGTAAATGAGAAAGACAAGTGGGCCAAGGACACTTCCCTGCGGGATGCCGACTGTAATTGGTTGTGTGGAGGAGTTAGCTCCATTTGCGTACACATATTGGCTTCCGTTCAGGAGGTATGACTTTGGGTAGTTGAGGGAGTCCCCTTTTATACCACAGTGTTTTAATTTTCTGTACAACAAATCATGGTCAACTGTATCAAAGCTTTACGTAAATCAATGACGATTCTCAATGGGACTTCTTTTTATCGAGTGCAGTGTATATTAGTTCTAGCATGTGTATAATAGCATCATTGGTGTTTTTATTAGGCCTGAATCCAAATTGACAGGGGTTGAGTATGTTGTGGAAGACTATGTAGGAACAGATCTGCCTATGAATTAATTTTTCAAAGATTTTAGAGAGAAGGGGTAAGTTAGATATTGGCCTGTAGTTATTCAGGTCTGGTTGATCTCCTCCTTTGTGAATCAAGGTGACCCTCGCTATTTTGAGAATTGCTGTGAAGGTGGAGGATTCGATGGATTTGTTGAAGAGTGTTGCAATAATTGGTGACAGTACTTGTGAAGCTGTTTTGTACATAGAAGGTGATAAGGCATTTAAATCTCCTGCCGTTTTTTGTGTGCTGATGATGAGTGAGACTTCTGTTGGGTTGGTCGGAGCCAGGAATAGTGTATTCGGCTAGGTGCCAGTAATGTAGTCTTTTGGAGGGGTGTTTGAGGTTGGGATTTTGCTCGTTAGGTTTTTTCCTATGGTGGAGAAGAAAACATTGAGTCTGCTGTTTCAGTCGGTTGCGAGTGGGAGCTCATCTGGGAATTTAGTTCTAGAAATTAGATTTGTGCTCCAGTTCCCTGAACTGAGCCTGAATGCCTTCCACCCCCCCCCCCTACACACGCTGTATAATCAGTACGGTTTTAGCGTTCCCCCTTGATAATAATAATGTAAGAGGGCTGAGACAGTGTTCGGAACCAATATTTCAGTTAGTAGGGGTTGCAGGGGTTGTACTATTTCACTACTGCAAGTGGACTGTGATGGTGTGGACAACTTGACTATTGTGTATGTGGGCTGTGAAGGGCCTGTAATTTCAAATTAAGATTTCGAATTAAGAGAATCAGGAGGTGTGCGTATATCACCAACACTACAACGAATGCTTTAGAAAGGCGTGTACTAAACCATCAATACAATAAGCGGGATAAGTGTGTGCACATCACCAGTACAGTGGGCAAGACTGTGTGTGTGTGTGTGTGTGTGTGTGTGTGTGTGTGTGTGTGTGTGCGCGCGCGCGCATCACCACTACAGTGAGCAAGGCAGTGTGTGTGTATCACCACTACAGTGAGCAAGGCAGTGTGTGTGTATCACCACTACAGTGAGCAAGGCAGTGTGTGCGCATCACCACTACAGTGAGCAAGGCAGTGTGTGCGCATCACCACTACAGTGAGCAAGGTAGTGTGTGCATCACCACTACAGTGAGCAAGGCAGTGTGTGTGTATCACCACTACAGTGAGCAAGGCAGTGTGTGTGCATCACCACTACAGTGAGCAAGGCAGTGTGTGTGTATCACCACTACAGTGAGCAAGGCAGTGTGTGTGTATCACCACTACAGTGAGCAAGGCAGTGTGTGCGCATCACCACTACAGTGAGCAAGGCAGTGTGTGTGTATCACCACTACAGTGAGCAAGGCAGTGTGTATTACCACTACAGTGAGCAAGGCAGTGTGTGTGTGTATCACCACTACAGTGAGCAAGGCAGTGTGTGTGCATCACCACTACAGTGAGCAAGGCAGTGTGTGTGCATCACCACTACAGTGAGCAAGGCAGTGTGTGCGCATCACCACTACAGTGAGCAAGGCAGTGTGTGTGTAAGGTGGTCAGGAGGGTAGGTACATCAATACAATAAGTTAGTTAGGAAGTGTGCTGAACTCACTTCCACCACAATGAGTGGGTTAGGAGGGTGTATAGATTATCACTACAGTGAGTGTTAAGGTGAGTACATCACCACCACTATAATAAGTGGGAAAGAAAGGGCGAGCACAACACCACTACAGTAACTGGACTAAGAAAACGAACACATCAACACGACTACAGTAAATGGATTAGAAATGGTGAACTAGTGAACATACCACCACCACTACAGTAAGTGGGTTCAGCAAAGCGAACAGAACACAATGAGTAAGGAAGGATGAGTACGCCACCACTACTAAAACAATTCTACTTCCTGAGTAACACTCAGCTTTCACTCATCCTCGGCAAAATGTTTTCTTCACCAGTTCTTTTAAATTAGTATTTTTTTGCCCGTAATAAATGCTTTAAAATATGCAATATTAATAGTTTCTCTTAACATTTTTAGCAACATTCTGCATTAAAGTAATTGTTTTTATAATATAGTGCATTTTAAACAATTTACAGTAAATTAATTCATAAAATCGTAAATTGTAAGATATACATAAATACACATTATATTCATACATGTACACATACGTACATACACAAACACACACAAAGGGTCAGGATCTGTGACTCGACTCCTGTAACCACATGTAGGTGAGATTACACACATACATATTTATAAAAAGGCGTATGATAGGGTGGATAGGGAAGAAATGTATGGTAAAGGTTAATTAAAGCATTAAAGTGTTATGTGGAGAATATAGAAAAAATAAAAATGCAGTGTAACGCCATCCTTTACTGTCGACGTTCACACACACACACACACACACACACACACACACACACACACACACACACACACACACACACGCACACACGCACACAGTTGACTTTAACAAATCACAACAAACAGACGAATGAACTCTCAGGTAAGAAGAGAACGGGGAAGTGGGAAGAGGAGAATAGTGCCAGAGAAGAGTTTCTTTAGGCGTAGCAACAGATCCAGGGCTTAGCCCAGCAACGGAGCGCTTGATGGCCAAAGGTTGCAGCATTCAGACTGAGGACAGCTGCTGGGCACAGAAGTTCACTTTATTATATTTGGAATGACCTACTCTTAAAAATTTTAATACTTCTTTTGTAACGCAAGTCACTTGCACATAGTGGTCGAAGTCTTCGGTGAATTGTTTACACAAATTCTCGGACTTGTCGTGATGTGAAGTAATATGGAACAACGTAGTAGTGTTATGGAGTTCGAGAGTGGAGTTCTTGGGAGAACATAGTGTTCTTGCTCGAAGGTGTAGTGAAGAATGGTAGGTTCTTCTAGGTGAGACTAAGAGTATGGTCGTCGACTTCAATTTCTTCTACAGAGATGTGAGAGTACGTGTGGGGCTAGAACCCATGGCTTGAGTTCTAACCACACTCGTACCGTGATCTAATTGAACTTCGTGTGGAGAGAGTGGCAGGCTGCTGCCATCAATTAGTGGTGCAGCAAATAAAATTTTCTAGGTTAAGTGTCTCGGGCAAAGCGTTTCGCCAAGATGCCCAAGTGTTGCACATGTCTTACTCATCAATTTTTTTTAAATACACAAAAATGATTACTGTTGATAGAAGCATGATGGCAGCCATACCTCAGTTATGAAGATGTTCAGGACTGAAGCGGTAGACCATTAAGTAACATGTAATTAATTAATAGTGCCGGCTATATGGCTAGTTTATTGTGCACCCAATGCTCATCCTGTGAGCGCTAGTGCAACGAAATCATGATTACAGAGGTCACTATGGGTTTATCAGACCCCACTAGGCATAGTTACATAGCAAAAAAAAATGTTAATTATTCCATATATGACAATTTCTATGTATAGCTAATGAACACAATACAATACGGAGTTACAGTCTCAAAAGCATTATAGTCTCTTATTATTTCTAAAGCATTAATCATTATTGGGTTGCCGCCTCTTTAAAAACAATTCTGATGATTTCTAAAGATTTCAGACATCTTATAATTAACAATGAAGTTTTTTGCCATATCCTGTAAGAATATTGAGGTCTCTCTGAAATGTTGGATGTTTGGACGCTAAGATACAGTGTTCCAGTGTATGACTGTCTGTCTACACAACTACACTCTGAATTTGATGCCATTAGTATGGCTATACAAATCGAAAGCATTTTTAATATCTAGAAGAGTTGCGACACAATTTGGTACACTTTTGCCGTGTGCGAATTCATTAATATTAGGAGATTTATACTGTAACTCTGTACAGTAACCTGTTAAATATTATCTTCTCAAATGTTTTACACTGACCGCTAGTCAGTGAGATAACGCGAAAAATATCATGTTGATTAACGAAAGATAACGGACCAACGCCATGAATCAGTTACCAGTTACACGCCTCAGAAATCTAATGATGGCATAGGTGATAATGTCCTTCCCAGGGCTGTGGCTTTGCCTCTGGTAAAGGCATCATTTAGATCATATTCGATATAAAGTATTACACTCGTCATACTGGCTGCTAACATAAATTGGACAAGATTACATATATCATTGAACTTCTCCGTGGTATGGCATGGTAACATAGTATAGCCAGAGAGTTGTGTCTAACTCCTAATTAAGTAGTTTGCTTTGTGCAGTGGGTTTGAGTGTGCAACTTGTGTACTCTGCTTCCTACGTATTTTTATTAAAATCGTTCCATGTTTTGCACAGAGAAGTGTCCTAATTGAACCCACTAAAATTTTTTCCAGTCATTTTGTCTAAACTCAGTTATTCTTTCTTCGTGTCATTTTATAACATCAGCCGTTGTATCATAGTTATTTTTGCACGTTTAATCTCCATTAGTCACCGACATAATGCCGCCAGCAGACGCCATAACCATCAAAACTTGGAAGATAAAATGCCGGAGATTCATCAAGGATGTTTTTGTGAGCACAAGTGTTGAATGAAACTCCCGGAGTGCTTGAGCTACCTACACGCACCATGTGTCTGCAGCCCACTGCTGACGACTACGACGACTACTACTACTCCTTGTTGCTGTTGCTGTTGTTGTTGCTGTTGTTGTTGCTGTTGCTGTTGTTGCTGTTGCTGCTGTTGTTGCTGCTGCTGTTGTTGCTGTTATTGCTGCTTCTGTTTTTGCTGCTGCCGTTGCTAGTGCTGCAACGCTCTTGTTACCGTGTCACGTTGCTTTTGCTGCTGCAACACACTGATGCTGCTGCTGCTGTGACACGCTGCTGCAGATGCATTCCTGTGGAAGCAACGACTGTGGTTGGCTGTTACTGCTGGTTCTGCTGTTGCTACTGCCGTTGCTAGTACTGCCACGCTTTTGTTGCTGTGTCACGCTCCTTCTGATGTAACACTTCTGCTCCTGTTGTGAACTTCTGCTCCTGCTTTGACACGCTGCCTCTGCAGCAGCAGCAAAAGCTGCAGCGTGTCGCAGTGAGGACCCACGGCTGGAGACGGGTGTCGCTGCTGCTGATAGGCTGCTCCTGTGGTACGCTACTTTTGTGGTACGGTGATCCTACTACTGCTGTGGTACGGTGATCCTACTACTGCTACTGTGGTACAGTGATCCTACTACTGCTACTGTGGTACAGTGATCCTACTACTGCTACTGTGGTACGGTGATCCTACTACTGCTGCTGTGATATGGAAATCCTGCTACTTTCGCTGTGATACCGTGATTCTGCTACTGCTGCTGTGATACACTATTGCGATACGGTTTTTGCTGCTCCTGCTGTGATACGGCGATCTTGCTACTGATTCTGCTGCTGCTGTGATACACTTCTGCTATAATATAATGGTCCTTTTACTATTATACACTGCTGTTGTGATAAGGTGATCTTGCTGCTGCAGTGATACGTAGATCCTGCTACTGCTATGATACTGTGATTCTGCTGTGACACGGTGATCCTGTTACTGCTGTGATAAGTTGCTGCTGTTGTGATACGCCGATTCTGCTACTGCTTTGATACTGCTGTGCCACGTACTTCAAACGCTGCTGGGATAAGTTGCTGCTTCCTTTGCAATATGCCCCTGATGCTGTGATGGTGAGAACAGCACAGAGACAGAACCTTGTATATGATGCTGCAAGCTGCTGTGGGAGTGCTGTGGTGCTAGTAACTACAGCTGCTGTAATACAATGTTATGGTTGTAATAACTGCAACATTGATGGTGCCTAACAGTGCATACAGTGCTAGCTGCTGTAATGCAGTGCCGTGGTGGTAGTAAGCACAGCAGTGATGGTACCTAACTGTGCATACGCTGCCAGCTGTTGTGTTACACTGCCATGGTGGTAATAACTGCAGCAGTGATGGAATCTATCAGAGCATACAGTGCCAGCTCTGAGATACAGTGTCATGGTGGTAATTGCAACAGTGATGGTACATGGCAGCGCATACACTGCCAGCTGCCAGGTTAGTATTGCGGTGGTGATAAAAACGGCAGTAATGAGCGTGAAGGTTGTGGGGGGGAGGGAAGGGAGGATATTAAGGGGAGGAGAGGGTTAAATGGAGGGGGGTGGAGTTGCACTGGGTACATGGGAGGGGAATTTGGAGGGATTGGACCCTACTGCTGTTAGTGCTGCAGTACTCATGACGAATACCACAGGGGCAAGAACCGCCACTAGCGCCGCAGCACTACCATCTCAGCACCGATGGTAGTGCTGTGGTTGCTTTGCCGATGGCACCTTTCGGAATTTTCTGGACAAATAAGTGTGGGTAGGATTTGGGAAAGACCTGTCTAGTATGGGCTAGTAGGCCTGCTGCAGTTTTCTTCCATGCCTATGTTCTTTACCGCAGAGCAATCATTGACTACGTTTCGGCCACACAGTGAGCTTTATCATTCTTCACCTGACTCACCACGTCACTATGCTCTCTATATACACTCACGTACTCTCTGCTCAGGTAGATCTGTTTATGAATTGATAAAGTCCACTGTGTGGGCGAAATGTAGTCAAAAAGGGATCGCATTATACTGCCACCACCGCAGAAACATGATCATACAGCACTACCACCACAGCACCACTACTACACTAAAAGTATCATGAGTGCACTGGTCTCTCTATACCCAGTGTGTGTGCTTCAAGGAAGACTTCGTACTGGCCCAATTACCCACAGCAATAAAAGATTTCTCAACTAATTACGGATGTGGAGTAACTCTTGAGGAATCTTTCCCACAACTCTCCGCCAACTTTCACTGACTCTTGAAACAATCGTGAACTCTCTAATGACCAATTAGTTACAAGAACACCTGAAGGAAAAAGCCCCAGACCGTCCCAGTGGTGGTAGTACACACTGACACACCCGGAGGTCACATTACTCGCTACACGAGATTGTTATTTTATATACACATTTCGGCACACAAGCTGTCTTCCATCAGGGTAGGGTTACTACACTCATCTCTCCCCCTCCCCCCCCCAAAAAAAAAAAAAAAAAGTTGCCTTGCCAAAAGTGCATAGATGCTATTCAGTTGAACTGCAGCGGCCATTAAAATAAAAATAATTACTATATCAGAAACGCCCAATACAAAGCTTGGGTGTTCTGCTGACAGCCGAGATCCTTATATTTTCCTGGTTTTTTTTTCCAGTTTTGGCAGCGAAGGAGGAAACATTACGATTATGAAAAGCTGCTCCCAAGATTTTCCATTTCTGGAAGGTGTGTTGATATTAGATCTGAGTATGTTAGCTTTAGGGGAAAGCACTAAACCTACAGGAGTTATAGGAAGGGGATGTAAACGCTACTTCCTTAGATTTAGGGCCGTTTGACAGTAGTAAGACTTTTCCTTAAATAGAATGCAGATATGTAGATATTTGTAATCTTTTGACTACACTTGAAATCATTTGTCTAACGATATTAAAGACAAATAAATCGTAATGAAGACAGTAATAAAGAAAAGAAACGTACTACCTGCTACCTACCTGGAGGGTATTCCGGGGATCAAGCCTCCCGGTGGATCAGGGCCTGGTCAACCAGGCTGCTACTACTGGCCGCGCGTACGAACCACAGCCCAGCTGATCAAACTGAGTAAAGTTTTGTCACAATGTTTTGCTTCATCCATGATTTGGCTGAGCCAGACATAGAACGAAAGGTATTCTCAGTAAATCTTGCTCTGAGGCTGTCTATTCCTTCGATATTATTAACCTAAGGGTCATACAGCTTTACTTTCCTCGAGTTCCTCTGTGGTTCCAGCGTAGTTGGCGGTTCCTCTGCGAGAGGCATTATCTTGGCGGATTCTGGCATGGGAAGTCTGTCGGTTGTTTGTGAACGGTTCAAGGTGACTGCAGGCGAGTCGAGGAGTTCTGTTCATCTCCTTTTCGAAGCTCCGGGGGATGAGGTAGGAGGGGGGGGGGTAGTTCACCCCGTGCCACGGGGTGGACTCTGCTTTTTGGCGAAAAGTTAGCCGGGTTTCGGCCCGAAGTCGTGTAATCTGAGGAGTTTCCCCTCAGAGGGGTCCCCGACGGGGATTCTGTGTGGCTCCGTCAAGACTGCTCTCCTTCGTCTTTGATTTTTCCTTCATTAGTACTCGCTTTGCCCTAGGCTTTACCCGTGTCTGTGACTCTTAAAACATTTACAGAAAACATCATCCACGGTGTTCTTCAAGTACAGTAGAACCTCTGTATTCGGATGCACCTTTATTCGAAAAATCCAATAATCGTTAAAAAATTCGGGAAAAGAAAGTACCGATATTCGCAAATGTCACTACACTGGGAACGTCGCATGCTTTTTGAGCTCTTGTGATTCAATTATTTTTTTTTATATAATTTTGTCTTTTTATTTTATTGAATTATAAAAAAAAGGCTAAATACAAAGCGCTAATGTGGCAACAGGAGTTAAAATTCTTGCAGGGTTCATGTATGATTTCTTGCTCTTACATGTTATTTTACAAGTTTAATTAACCAATATTCTGACTTAATAATGATTTGTGAAGAAGAACTTTCGGGGTCTGGAATAAATTAATCCAATTTACATTATTTCTTATGGAAAAAATTGATACAATATTCAGAAAATTCTATTAGAACCAATTAATTCCGATTACAGAAAACGTCCGTGGTCTTCCTCGTGTACTTGAAACAGCCAGAGATGACATACAGAGTGATTCGTTTTTGTCTATTAGGTTTAAAGGCGTAAGTGTTAACTTGTGAGTTGAGTGTCCATGACTACTAAACAGAAGAAAATGACCGTGTTGATGTCTGCGTCAGCTGTCGGTCAGCTACTGCCAACACGCGCAACACCCGTCGCTGCAACACATACAACATCCACCCCTGTCAACACGCGCAACACCCACCCCTGTCAACACGCGCAACACCCACCGCTGGCAACACATGCAATATCTTATTTAGCTAATAACTTAACTATCAACAATGTACAGCTTTTCATAAAAATACTGTGAATGAACACGAAAAGTTAAGTGAACTAACAGTCCTAATATACAGAATACACTGTTGGGCTCCGGCCACAGGTTCACTGCTGGCCACGAGTTCACTGCTTCCTATAGGTTCACTGCTGGCCACGAGTTGAATGCTACCCATGGGTTCACTGCTGCCCTCCGGCTACAGGTTTCTCCTCGATAATTTCCTCACGTCAATATAAACGGATTTCCCGTCAGTTAAGCTGTATTTCCCCTCTCAGGTCATCGGTTTCTCACTTCGCTCATTAGCTTCTCAGCAGCTTGTTAGGCTGATGGTTTGTTTCCTCCTCGGAAATATTCCTCAGCCGAATCATCTTCACTCAGCTAGGTCAAATCCTCCTAGAGCAAGTGAATTCATATTAATCAGCTTACCTGTACCTATAATAATGGTATGCAATACCTACATATAAATAAGGCAACGTTTCGCTCAAGCAGTAGGCATCTTCAGTCGAATACATAGGTGACTAACCTGGAGACAGCGGAAGCAGTACAAAGGTAAAGCTGGGATCAGTCCATTAACATTGAAGTAATAATTTTGAAGCTGCCAGTGCTCTAGCCTGAAGGTCACTCACTTCCTCAGCTAGACTAACTTTCACAGCCCTTTACAAGGATTTATTCATCCAGCCCAACCATCCAAACCTGAGCAACAAGGGAGTACAGGCTTTGCTACAACGGCTGGTACTACCTTAACTGGGTCACGTCATTTATTCAATATTATATTTTAATAAACTTCAAGAGAACTCCTGGTGTACTCTTGATCAACCCATGGTAATACACAAGACATTACGCTGGTGGCAGCAGAGGCAAGAGGATGAAGATGTTTCTATTGGAGTGGTGAGATGCAGTTATTTGCTACATGGTAAGATGGCCACAGGGACCCACTAGTGGAAATCTGTCAGGTAAGGTGGACCACAGAAGTGTCTCTCAGTAAAGATACTTAAGTGTTGTACCCGTGTCGTTGTTATCGGTATTATACATTTGATTTAATGTATTCTTCAGCCAGCCAAAACAGGCTACGTCCAGCTTTAAGATGAATGACACACATTGCTATGGGACGCACACACCAGGCCTCTTAACTCATCACTTTCTAGGTGATATCCCTCTACCTCACTAGGCCACGCCTTATTTTATCACTTGTCTCCTACCTTCACCAATCGCATACAACATGTGTCGAAGTAGTCAGCATTAGCCTCACGCGTGTCCGTGCTACCCAAGTGACTCACCATACTCAAATGCTCATAACTGGGCCTACCAGATATTTTCCCTTAGGCTTGCAGTACCACAACTTTTCACAAACGTTTACCCACCCAGCATTTAACAGTGTTTAGTTAATAAATGTACCGGTATATATTTAACAGTATCACACGCAGAACTACTGCCCTCACTACATCACCGCAAAGCCACTATTGTATGTCACTTCAGATCCTCAAGCAGCTGATTGGTAAGACACGTTCAATCACTAGGTATCTTCACTGACGAAACGTTTCGCCTGTTCTACAGGCTTCATCAATCTAATACAGAAATGAATTACAATCCTGGAGACAGCATACGACGTCGAATAATAGTTTTCCTTAACAGTAACCGACAGAACTTCCATTCTCAGACCTAAAAGACGACACTTCCAAGTTTTTAGTTTTAATATTAAAATTAATACTAGTCTTTCAGCGCGTAAATAACAGTCACCAGGATTAGTCAAGAGTTTAAATAGCACTCAAAAGTATTATTTAATACCGAAATAACACTTCTCAGGAGAATTTCTAAGCGTAAATAGCACTCAGCTGGAGTATTCAGAGCACAACACACACACACACACACACCACGAGTGTAAGGAGCCCTCATCGATAATTTATAAGAGGGTAAGTAACACCAACATATTTAAGAGTATAAATTGCGCTCATAGAAGTATATAAGAGTGTATCACTCACCTGGAGGATCTAGCAGTGCAAGTAGCCCTCAGAACTAGTATTTAAGAGCGTATCACTCACCTGGAGGATCTAGCAGTGCAAGTAGCCCTCAGAACTAGTATTTAAGAGCGTATCACTCACCTGGAGGATCTAGTAGCGCAAGTAACTCTCAGAACAAGTATTTAAGAGCGTAAGTACACACAGTTTTGAGCGTAGTCGTAATTTCGTATATCCTCGATACCGCCTAATATATATTTGGTTCAGTGCATAAATTACATCTATTAATATTAATTCAGTTCTGCAATATAAATGCAAATGGTATGGCTCCGTCTTGCTACCTAAATTGTACTGGCATCACTAAATTCCTCTAAGTAATTAAATAACTTCCGTGTCTACACTCGCTGTTTTTCCCCAACTTAAAATAAAAAAAAATAAATTTACAGCTAAAATTATCTTAACTTTTTTTTCACCCGCGTTTCTTGTGTATACTTACCAACTCGTTATATTGGAGGTCAAGTAGCACTGACAAGCGAATACACATACCGTGTGACCGAATTGTTTTTTTTTCTCGTTTTTGAAAGCCTCTAAGATGGTTACTGTTGTGTTATTGAGTATAGAAGCCAACAGGTGGTAAGGTCAGAGGTAGTATTCTACAGGATTTAGAAAGACGAGAAAGGTAATCTGTCGTGTAGCAGAAAAAAAATGGGAATCAACGAAATACACCAGAGTGTATAGAGAACCTTTCATTGCAACTTGAAATGATACTAAAAAGTACATAATTAAGAATAAAACTAAAAAAAAATAATACCAATGTCCTATTACCTGTTTTGGTCTCATTCTGGTTTCTGAAACATTTTGTTGCACTTAGCAAGCAGGTTAAAGTGACACGAGTTGTCGGAAAGAGGCAATAAATGCAGTAAACTCAGAGGAAAAAGAACACAAATGCCTTCACGGAACTGAGATGTCTGTTCTGAGGCCTGCATAAAGACCTAAGAACAGGCATCCTTCCTTGGTGGGAAAAGGTTGTGTGTTAAATATGAGTATATAAAAAAAAAAAGATTGAAGAAGGCAACACAGTGGGGGCGATCAGGATAATCACCAGCGATGACACGGTAACCTCCAGAGAAGCTTACACCGCTCAAGAACTTCTTAGAAAACCATCTTGCCAGGGAAACCAGGGTTATCAGCAGTTCTAACACCCCTGACCTCCACTGTGGAACCACTGTTTGTACAAGACCAAGACGTTTACGAAGCAATAATGATGCTCCCGTCTAGCTCTGCTGGGGGCTACACTGAAATAAGACACCACCACCACCACCACCACCACCGCCGCCGCCGCCGCCGCCGCCGCCGCCGCCGCCGCCGCCGCCGCCGCCGCTGCTGCTGCTGCTATTACTATTACTACTACTGCCATTTAAAAGAAACGGTTAATCTAGTTATAGGGGAGATTGCAGAGACACTGCTGTCGGAGATCACAAGGCTCGTTAACAACTCTTTGGCTGGTCTCACTCCTAACAACATTAAACCTTTTTTTTTTTTTTTTGGTACATTACTTCGTGGCCTTAAAAAAATGATGGAAGAATCAGGCCAATTTTGTGGACAACGCTCTTCGTCGCCTAATTTCTAAAGCTGGTGTCCGAAGTATTTCCACAGAGGCGGCCATGATGCTTCAATCGAACCTGTTTGGCTTTGGGGTCCCTCGAGGAAGTAAAGCAGCGGTTCATGCAACAACCTGCCTAAGGACAATGCAGCAGCAAATTTAGACTTCAAGAATGCATTTAATCTTTTCAAAAGAGACATTTTAATAACTGTACAAGAACATTTTCCCAGTCTCTTCCCTTTTGTTTCAGCAAGGAATAAATGTTTCTGTTTGGGGAGCATGAAATCACTTCATCGGAGGGTGTCCAGGAAGGGCATTCTTTCTCCGTATTTTTCATCTGCATAGCAGTTAGGGAAACCACTGTGAGCTAAACATCTGGTTCCTGGGCACAAAGGAGTACCTTCTAGATGATCTTGACCAGGTGAGCACACGAGGACAGGAAATGTGACTCAACCTTAATCCATCGAAATATAAAATCATCTCAGTCAATCAACAAGTGACTGACGCAGTGAGATCAAGACTGCCAGCTGCATCAGTCATAGCCCCCACAAATAGCATCTTGCTTGGACCACCTCTGGGAACTAATGCCAGCGACTCATTTCTCAAGAATTAACTGAAAGATTTGAGGCGGGTGGAACAGTGAATAGGTAACCTACCTACCCGCGATGCCTTGTAACTTCTCACAAAGTGACTGAGTCTGCGAAGGATAACTTATTTCATAAGGTGTGTACCCTCATACTAAAACCCCATACTTTGTGAATACGGCAGTATCCAGAAGCAGATATTTATGAAAGTACTCCACATTAATCTAGAAGACGGGCAGTGGAACCAAGCTACACCTCCAGTTAGACTAGGACATGGGTAGGCAAACTTTTCGGCGCAGGGGCCACATTCAGAAAGTCACAATTTTAAAGGGCCACATAGTACATTAAGTAAAATAATTAATATTTAAAATAACCAAATTAAAAGGTTTTTAAAGAATTTTTTTTTTAAGTAGAAACTTCACCTGAAAAACATTTATTTGAAAACCAAAGTAACTTAGTAACAGAACAAGGTCAGTGGGAATGATGAATCTGACTGCAGTCATTTACAAGTTTGTTAAAATTAGGTGTCTCAAGTTGCTTGTGCTGATCCTTAACACTGAAGATTTGAGTCTGTGAGAGGTGATCTGTTTTTTGACTTTAAATCAGCAAATCTTCTAATAAATTTCTCTTGTAAAGCCATCAACTGGGAACTGTACGTGTCTTATAATGCTCGTGTAACAGCTCGTGTTGAAAACACGAGCTGTTACTCAAAGTTTTGCTCATTCAGCTGCATATATGTGAGTATATGACATGATGTTGGCGGGCCGCAAGAAAACTTTTGGCGGGCCGCATGTGGCCCGCTGGCCGTAGTTTACCTACCCCTGGACTAGGAGGTACTGGTGTCCTCAAGGCATTACAAACTGCACTCCCTGATTTTCTGTCTTCATATGTGGCCTCCAGTGAACTTATAGGGGCAATGTTGGAGTTCATGACCGAAAGTTAAATGGCGGAACCAGACTCTGGGACAATCTACCGAGCTCTGTAACCAGACCTGCTCAGCCCAACAAGAACTACAGTCGCAACGGGATGATCCAATAGTGGATCAACAATGCTTCAGAGTGTGTCGGAGGAGGAAAGAGCTTGCCTCTTAGCAGTGAGAGCTCTTCATGCAGGGTGTGTATAATAATAATAATAATTATATATATATATATATATATATATATATATATATATATATATATATATATATAATGTATATGTCCATGGGGAAGTGGAAAAGAATCTTTCCTCCGTAAGCCATGAGTGTTGTATGAGGCGACTAAAATGCCGCGAGCAATGGGCTAGTAACCCCTTCTCCTGTAAACATTTACTAAAAAAAAGAAGAAAAGCTTTATAAAACTGGGATGCTTGAATGTGCGTGGATGTAGTGCGGATGACATGACACAGATGATTGCTGATGTTATGAATGAAAAGAAGTTGGATGTCCTGGTCCTAAGCGAAACAAAGCTGAAGGGGGTAGGGGAGTTTCGGTGGGGGGAAATAAATGGGATTAAATCTGGAGTATCTGAGCGAGTTAGAGCTAAGGAAGGGGTAGCAATAATGTTGAACGATCAGTTATGGAAGGAGAAAAGAGAATATCAATGTGTAAATTCAAGAATTATGTGGATTAAAGTAAAGGTTGAATGCGAAAAGTGGGTCATAATAAGCGTGTATGCACCTGGAGAAGAGAGGAATGTAGAGAGAGAGAGAGAGATATTTTGGGAGATGTTAAGTGAATGTATAGGAACCTTTGAACCAAGAGTGAGAGTAATTGTGGTAGGAGACCTGAATGCTGAAGTAGGAGAAACTTTTAGAGAGGGTGTGGTAGGTAAGTTTGGGGTGCCAGGTGTAAATGATAATGGGAGCCCTTTGATTGAACTTTGTATAGAAAAGGGTTTAGTTATAGGTAATACATATTTTAAGAAAAAGAGGATACGTATACAAGATATGATGTAGGGCGAAATGACAGTAGTTTGTTGGATTATGTATCGGTAGATAAAAGACTGTTGAGTAACTTCAGGATGTACATGTTTATAGAGGGGCCACAGATATATCAGATCACTTTTTAGTTGTAGCTACACTGAGATTAAAAGGTAGATGGGATACAAGGAGAATAGAAGCATCAAGGAAGAGAGAGGTGAAGGTTTATAAACTAAAAGAGGCAGTTAAGGTAAGATATAAACAGCTATTGGAGGATAAATGGGCTAATGAGAGCATAGGCAATGGGGTCGAAGAGGTATGGGGTAGGTTTAAAAATGTAGTGTTAGAGTGTTCAGCAGAAGTTTGTGGTTACAGGAAAGTGGGTGCGGGAGGGAAGAGGAGCGATTGGTGGAATGATGTAAAGAGAGTAGTAAGGGAGAAAAAGTTAGCACATGAGAAATTTTTACAAAGTAGAAGTGATGCAAGGAGGGAAGAGTATATGGAGAAAAAGAGAGAGGTTAAGAGAGTGAAGCAATGTAAAAAGAGAGCAAATGAGAGTGGGTGAGATGTTATCAAAAATTTTGTTGAAAATAAGAAAAAGTTTTGGAGTGAGATTAACAAGTTAAGGAAGCCTAGAGAACAAATGGATTTGTCAGTAAAAAATAGGAGAGGAGAGTTATTAAATGGAGAGTTAGAGGTATTGGGAAGATGGAGGGAATATTTTGAGGAACTGTTAAATGTTGCTGAAGATAGGGAAGCTGTGATTTCATGCATAGGGCAAGGAAGAATAACATCTTGTAGGAGTGAGGAAGAGCCAGTTTTGAGTGTGCGGGAAGTTCGTGAGGCAGTAGGTAAAATGAAAGGGGGTAAGGCAGCTGGGATTGATGGCATAAAGATAGAAATGTTGAAAGGAGGTGGTGATATACTTTTGGAGTGGTTGGTGCAATTATTTAATAAATGTATGGAAGAAGGTAAGGTACCTAGGGATTGGCAGAGAGCATGCATAGTTCCTTTGTATAAAGTCAAAGGGGACAAAAGAGAGTGCAAAAATTATAGGGGGATAAGTCTGTTGAGTATACCTGATAAAGTGTATGGTAGAGTTATTATTGAAAGAATTAAGAGTAAGACGGAGAATAGGATAGCAGATGAACAAGGAGGCTTTAGGAAAGGTAGGGGGTGTGTGGACCAGGTGTTTACAGTGAAACATATAAGCAAACAGTATTTAGATAAGGCTAAAGAGATTTTTGTGGCATTTATGGATTTGGAAAAGGCGTATGACAGGGTGGAAAGGGGGGCAATGTGGCAGATGTTGCAGGTGTATGGTATAGGAGGTAGGTTACTGAAAGCAGTAAAGAGTTTTTACGAGGATAGTGAGACTCAAGTTAGAGTATGTAGGAAAGAGGGAGATTATTTCCCAGTAAAAGTAGGCCTTAGACAAGGATGTGTGATGTCACCGTGGAGAAATAAATACGAGGGTCTTGGCAAGAGGCGTGGAGTTAAAAGATAAAGAATCACACAAAGTGGGAGTTGTCACAGTTGCCCTTTGCTGATGACACTGTGCTCTTGGGAGATTCTGAAGAGAAGTTGTAGAGGTTGGTGGATGAATTTGGTAGGGTATGTAAAAGAAGAAAATTAAAAGTGAATACAAGAAAGAGTATGGTTATGAGGATAACAAAAAGATTAGGTGATGAAAGATTGGATATCAGATTGGAGGGAGAGAGTATGGAGGAGGTGAATGTATTCAGATATTTGGGAGTGGACGTGTCAGCGGATGGGTCTATGAAAGATGAGGTGAATCACAGAATTGATGAGGGGAAAAGGGTGAGCGGTGCACTAGGAGTCTGTGGAGACAAAGAACTTTGTCCTTGGAGAGTATAGTTTTACCAACGTTCTTATATGGGTGTGAAGCATGGGTGATGAATGTTGCAGCGAGGAGAAAGCTGGAGGCAGTGGAGATGTCATGTCTGAGGGCAATGTGTGGTGTGAATATAATGCAGAGAATTCGTAGTTTCGAAGTTAGGAGGAGGTGCGGGATTGCCAAAACTGTTGCCCAGAGGGCTGAGGAAGGGTTGTTAAGGTGGTTCGGACATGTAGAGAGAATGGAGCGAAACAGAATGACTTCAAGAGTGTATCAGTCTGTAGTGGAAGGAAGGCGGGGTAGGGGTCGGCCTAGGAAAGGTTGGAGGGAGGGGGTAAAGGAGGTTTTGTGTGCGAGGGGCTTGGACTTCCAGCGGGCATGCGTGAGCGTGTTTGATAGGAGTGAATGGAGACAAATGGTTTTTAATACTTAACGTGCTGTTGGAGTGTGAGCAAAGTAACATTTATGAAGGGATTCAGGGAAACCGGCAGGCCGGACTTGAGTCCTGGAGATGGGAAGTACAGTGCCTGCATTCTGAAGGAGGGGTGTTCATGTTGCAGTTTAAAAACTGTAGTGTAAAGCACCCTTCTGGCAAGACAGTGATGGAGTGAATGATGGTGAAAGTTTTTCTTTTTCGGGCCACCCTGCCTTGGTAGGAATCGGCCAGTGTGCTAATTTAAAAAAATACACACACAATATATATGTGTGTATATATATATATATATATAATATATATATATATATATATATATATATATATATATATATATATATATATATATATATATATACATGTATATATTTGTATATAATTTTAATATAGTGAGGTATCACCTCTAGAACTTTACTGGGGACCCTCATCCTCAGAGAAGACAATAAACGTACCTCAGGGAAAACTCAAGGTTCTCCCATGAGCTGTTTGAATATTTTCTTTTCCTACCACCCCCTATAATTTATATTATATATGTACTTTATGAATAGACAGAATACATTGATAGAAAACAAACATGAATACATTGGTACAATGTATCTCCTCCTCCTTTTAGTCACTACTTGTTATCTTTGCCAGACTGTTAATTGTTAAAATGAATCCACGAAAATAAGTCTACAAATTTCGAAAATAGTATATGTATGTTATATCATATTAACTAAATTTAGGTTCACTTAGGGTAGACTGCATAATTTTTATTATCACACTGGCCGATTCCCACCAAGGCAGGATGGCCCGAAAAAGAAAAACTTTCACCATCATTCACTCCATCACTGTCTTGCCAGAAGGGTGCTTTACACTACAGTTTTTAAACTGCAACATTAACACCCCTCCTTCAGAGTGCAGGCACTGTACTTCCCATCTCCAGGACTCAAGTCCGGCCTGCCGGTTTCCCTGAACCCCTTCATAAATGTTATTTTGCTCACACTCCAACAGCACGTCAAGTATTAAAAACCATTTTATTTATTTTATGTTTTTGTTTCACATTCAAAACTGGCAAAAAATATTGAAATTTAGCCATTTTTTGTCAAAAATTAAACCTGTAAACCACAAAAGCACAGTTTAAAAGGAATAATGGGTATTTTCTATTGTTTTGCAATAAAAGGAGTTGGCAAAATAACACTTACTTGCCAGGAACAAAAACTGTGTTACGTAGTGTATACAAAGGGATTTGACAGTATTAAGACAAATGCTAAATCCGTGAGGGTTGTTGAGCGCAATTAACTACGGACACTCGAGCCTCCGTCTATTATTCGTTAGATGGATGCACTACTCTCGAAGCCAGCCTGCGAAAGTGAAGAGTAAATATGTACCGGGAGAAAGTCGTGATAGACAATTGTTGCTGAATTCACGTGAAACCGGAGGGGAATCGAACACGTGGTTTCGTGTGTGGTAATCCTACTCTAGCAAAGCAGCCTTATGGCAGAACACTCGACGACGCGGGTTAGATTCCCGTCTAGTGTTACATGATTTGACATATGTATTAACTTACCACGATTAACATGAAATTTAAGTGACCCAATCTCTTCAAGGGGAATACGTTGATGCAGAGGAAGGGCTCTTGATCCAAGTAATTAAAAACCACTTCCTTCCTTGGGTCAAGCCATGTTACATTTTGATTCCCCAAATTACAAAGGGGAGTGAAAAAACCTCCTTATCCCTTCAGTAACCACCTG
>NC_091331.1:24178238-24225738 GCF_038502225.1 Cherax quadricarinatus
TCTATTTACAGGGTGACTGACCGATCGATTGAGCTCAGTGGGAGACGGCCGACTTGTTGAAAAAAAATGTAGTAAGTGCTACAACTGTACTTTTTTTTATAATTTTATTAATAAATTATTGAAGGCGAGACACCACGAGCATAGCTATGCTGTAGCAGCATAGTAATTACAGAAAGGTAATTTTCATTTCCCCTGCCCCGATCCTCCTTTCAATCCCCCTCCCCTTTCCTTTCCTCAGAGGCTCACATCAACCGAACAATCTCTGCAGCCAATGCTCGTCTGGCAAATCCGAGAATGGCCTTCAGGAAACTCAACAAAAAGGTATTTTTGGGTACTTTACAGAACATAAGCCCGGCTCATCTTGAGTACGCAGTACCAGTATGGAGCCCACACCTGGGGAAGCATGTTATGAAACTGGAGAAAGTGCAGAAGTACGCCACGAAGCTTGTTCCTGTGTTAAAAGCATGAACTATAAAGAGAGGTTAATGAAATTGAACCTAATGATACTGGAGGTCACCAAAACCAAAGGAGAAATAACACAAAATACTCTGGGGAATTGATAGGGTAAACAGAGAGAGGCTGTTTGAGAAGCAAGAAATGGGAACTTGGGGACACAGCTGGAAGTTAGACACAGGTGAGCCACAGGTATGTCATGAAGTATTTTTTCAGTCTCAGTTGGAACGTGGAATGATCGACGTGAAAATGTGGTTTCTGGAGTTTATCTGGAGAGAGTTCCGGGGGTCAACGCCCCCGCGGCCCGGTCTGTGACCAGGCCTCCTTAGGTCAGTGTCCCAGGATGCGACCCACACCAGTCGACTAACACCCAGGTACCCATTTTACTGATGGGGAACATAGACAACAGGTGGAAAGAAACACGTCCAATGTTTCTACTCTGGCTGGGAATCGAACCCAGGCCCTCACCGTGTGAAGCGAGAGCGTTAACCACCAGGCCACCAGAGCGCTCCATACATATCTTATAAAGTTGGTATAATAGAGACAACGATGCTAGGAAGGAGTGAATTTGGCAAGCGGCGGGGCCAGGAGCTAAGCCTCGAGCCCTACAGCCACATACAGGTGAGTGCATGTACTAGGTGAGTACTCAGGTAGCTCTCGGGTACAGCTGCAGCGTGTCCCGCTGCCACGCCCAGGGCGCCGCTGCAGGGAGAGACTTACTAACAAGGGGAAAAATTGAAAAACTTGCTCGGCTCTGAGAAGCATTATCATAGAGTTAAGTTTTAAGCCTTTCTCTGAGAGAACTTACTGCCACACCTTGACGCACGCACTCCCACGCACACTAACACAAGCACGTACCTAATAAGCAAACACACACATTCACAAGCATAAACACCTAAGCACGTAAGCATACAAAATCACTCATACAATCATACCTAAAAACAAAGACACGAGACAGAAATAAGAATACACACATATACAAGCATAAACAGGTAAGTACGCAAGTATACAAATAAGTACACGCTCATGCAAGCTTACACACGAGCATATACACAAACGCATACAAAAAGCGGCGTTTCAACAAATCATACAAATATGTACAGACGAAAGCATGCGTAAAAATTATATATATATATATATATATATATATATATATATATATATATATATACATATATACATATATATATATACATATATATATATATATATACATTAGGATGGGGTCCACGTCTGGTGTAAATTGTGGGACCCATAGCCTCGGAGAAGTGGATAAAAAGGCTTCAAGGAAGAATATTTGGATTTCTTCCTGAAGCCGTTTGAATATTCCACTTCCCCTACCACCCCATCTTTTAATATATATTTTTTTCCTACCAATAGGAACATTTTATTACACAACATGGTACAGAAGACCCAAGAGATACATTGTTGATATAAAGGTGGCACGCAAGGTACATGCTGTCACGCGTGTATCACCGATTATAAGGCGAAAATCTCATCCAGCTCTTCAGAGCTGGGGCGTGTGCCCAAAATACAGCAGGCATTACCCCGTTGAACAGCCGCACTGAGCCGCTGGAACGGAAAACTAGCTGCCCTGGGATCCCTAGTTACCCTGATGAGTCTTTTTCCCAGCTCCTTAAGGAATTTAGATGCACTCTTTCCCCATGAGCCAAGGGTCTCTGAGCCTATGGGAACAAACATATAATGATTGGGACTCCCTGAAGCATATGAAGCATATATATATATATATATATATATATATATATATATATATATATATATATATATATATATATATATATATATATATATATATCCATGGGGAAATGGAACAGAATTCTTCCTCCGTAAGCCATGCGTTTCGTAAGAGGCGATTAAAATGCCGGGAGCAAGGGGCTAGTAACCCCTTCTCCTGTATATATTACTGAATGTGAAAGAAGAAACTTTTGTTTTTCCTTTTGGGTCACCCCGCCTCGGTGGGATACGGCCGGTGTGTTGAAAAGAATATATATATATATATATATATATATATATATATATATATATATATATATATATATATATATATATATATATATATATTTAATGTATTACTAACACATCGACCGTTGTCCCCCAAGGCAGGTCTTGCCAGAGGCATACCGACATTACCATTCAAAAACTGCAACGTATCTCTACCCCTCCTTCCCACCTCCAGGACTCAAGTCCGGCTAACCGGTTTCCCCGAATCCCTCCATAAATGTTACTTTGCTCACACTCCAGCAGCATGTCAAATGATAAACATTTGTCTCCACTCGCTGCTATCTAGTCACATATGAACGTAAGTACTGTGCAATTAAAACTCAACTTCGGTTGCATATACGAAATTATGCAACCAAATTATGTAGATAAACTTAGAAAATTAGGCACACTGCATACGTTAGGTCAATATTAGAGTAAACGGTACCAGTATAGAACCCGCACCTGATCAAGAATATTAAGAAACAAAGATGTCCCAAAGATTTGCAACGAGACTGGTGCCAGAACTGAGAGAAAACTGGACTACGAGGAAAGACTTAGGGAATTCAAAATGACATGATCATGACATGCAATATACTCAGAGGCTTAGAATGGATAAGGACTAGATGCAAGGAGAGAGGCATTGATTTCAACTAAATATGCAGAAGTCAGAGGTTTCCTAGGGTAGTCAGAGGACGGTACCCAAGGTGGAGGTCAAAATTATAGTTACAAGAACAGATATTATTCAACTCTGCAGACCAGGCAATGAGCTTAGCCCATCGAGTTGAAATCCCGACCAGGAAATATGAATTGACCCCCTCCCCCCTGCAAACAAAAATATGCGAGCACAACTATCTATGCAAAACTAATTTAGTACACATATATACACAATCACACCACCCTTCACCAACTTAGACATTCAGCCTTTGTTTGTGTGTCTATTTGTTAGACTATCTTCAACCTTGCAGGTTTGACATGTAAATTAGTGTGAGTGTGTGTTGGGGGGGGGGAGGGAGACGCTTGGAGATAGTGTGGTTGCGTGTGAGAAGCTTGGAGATGGTAAGATTTAGTGAGGGAGGCAGCTCCAGGGTCACTTCTGATGCACCACCAAACCACTATATCCAGGGTCACTACTGACGCACCACCAAATCACCAGCTCCAAGGTCACTACTGACGCACCACCAAACCACCAACTCCAGGGTCACTACTGACGCACCACCAAACCACCAACTCCAGGGTCACTACTGACGCACCACCAAACCACCAACTCCAGGGTCACTACTGACGCACCACCAAACCACCAACTCCAGGGTCACTACTGACGCACCACCAAACCACCAACTCCAGTGTCACTACTGACGCACCACCAAACCACCAACTCCAGGGTCACTACTGACGCACCACCAAACCACCAACTCCAGGGTCACTACTGACGCACCACCAAACCACCAACTCCAGGGTCACTACTGACGCACCACCAAACCACCAACTCCAGGGTCACTACTGACGCACCACCAAACCACCAACTCCAGGGTCACTACTGACGCACCACCAAACCACCAACTCCAGGGTCACTACTGACGCACCACCAAACCACCAACTCCAGGGTCACTACTGACGCACCACCAAACCACCAACTCCAGGGTCACTACTGACGCACCACCAAACCACCAACTCCAGGGTCACTACTGACGCACCACCAAACCACCAACTCCAGGGTCACTACTGACGCACCACCAAACCACCAACTCCAGGGTCACTACTGACGCACCACCAAACCACCAACTCCAGGGTCACTACTGACGCACCACCAAACCACCAACTCCAGGGTCACTACTGACGCACCACCAAACCACCAACTCCAGGGTCACTACTGACGCACCACCAAACCACCAGCTCCTAAAGGTATTCAGTCAACACGGCGAGCTTAAAAATTTTAAAAATTTAGATCGCTGGGACCAAAAGGTCATTCATAACTAGGAGTCACATACACTGACAAGCTAAACTTACCCCGAAGAAAAAGTCATTTACACAAACACTCAATACAACAAATACAATCACAATACTGTGTGTTCTTTACCTGCCATTATCCAGCCAAGCTGATTTATGCAAATATTAATTTTAAATAATAATCAAAGTCTTCAAAGGCCTCACAACCCCTGCTTAACTTTTTATATGTGAATGTCGTGCGTAGGTGGCAGAGTCGATTAAACAAGTTGAAATTATTTAAAAATTATATTTTTTTTCGAAAAGCTTCTCAGTTGTGCTAATAAAAATATATTTTGTGAATTAACCTAGTACATATATACTTTTTGTACTGAGACTAGGTAAATAACCTTCCCTAACCTAGCAAACATTAATCTAATCAATTTAATTTAATCTGACCTACCTCTGGTCAGCCGGCTAAATCTAGTAGGTATGATTTAATGTCAATGAAATGTATTAATCAGACTTGTGTTCGCGAAATTATTGCAACAATGAATTTACACTCGACATGTTAGGTCAAGTTATCGTTGCTTTATAAGCAAAGATCGCAAGCTCTACCTAAAACGCACTACGTATACACCACAACCTCAAAACTTGCAAGTTTCTCCATAAAAGCATACAAACAGTCATGTTTGTTTTTACAGGGATTTTCCAGCCTTGAACCATCCACCGCAATGTTTTTCTCTGTATTTCAAGGTTACTTAATTGTCCCTCCGTCCTTTGCACTTTTTTCTACGTGTGTATCTCAGCGCATCATTATTTTTTTGCAGGAACCATTAAATATAATTACTACACGAAAGACGTGTTGCAATTATCGTCTGTTCAACTAGGCTTCCAACAGGCAGTCTCAGGTTTTGCGTATCAACACGTTACCAGGCACAGAGTAGTAGCATATAACAGATGCGGATCGTTATTGAAACTGCGTCTCGCTCCCTACGCTGTTATGAAAGACTCCATTCTCTCCAAGATTCGGAGGAATTCGAACAAAAAGTTAATCTGACGAACCAATCTAATCGGTCAAAGGCTGCAAACCAGTACCTGCCGGGGAGAGGCGAGGCAAAAATTGTGTTGAAAGATCACGTGCGGAATTGCTCACGAAAATTCTTCTCTTTTGCACTGTTTTTTTTCCAAACTCTGGAAGCTGCTGCCACACCAGTGCTACAGCCTCACCAGTGCTGCTGCCTCACCAGTGCTGCAGCCTCACCTGCACTGCAACCGCACCTGTGCTGCAACCTCACCAGTGCTGCAACCTCACCAGTGCTGCAACCTCACCAGTGCTACAGCCTCACTAGTGCTGCAACCTCACCAGTGCTGCAACCTCACCAGTGCTGCAACCTCACCAGTGCTACAGCCTCACTAGTGCTGCAGCCTCACCTGCACTGCAACCGCACCTGTGCTGCACCCTCACCAGTGCTGCACCCTCACCAGTGCTGCAACCTCACCAGTGCTGCAACCTCACCAGTGCTGCAACCTCACCAGTGCTGCAACCTCACCTGTGCTGAAGCCTAACCTGCTGCAGCCCCACCTGTGCTGCAACCTCACCTGTGCTGCAACATCACCAGTGCTGCAACCTTACCAGTGTTGCAACCTCACCAGTGTTGCAATCTCAACAGAGCTTCTCTCACCAGTGTTGCAACCTCACCAGTGTTGCAATCTCAACAGAGCTTCTCTCACCAGTGCTGCAACCTCACCAGTGCTGCAACCTCACTTGTGCTGCAACCTCACCAGTGTTGCAACCTCACCTGTGATGCAGACTCACCTGTGATGCAACCTCACCAGTGCTGCAGCCTCACCTGTGCTGCAACCTCACCTGTGCTGAAGCCTAACCTGCTGCAGCCCCACCTGTGCTGCAACCTCACCTGTGCTGCAACCTCACCTGTGCTGCAACATCACCAGTGCTGCAACCTCATCAGTGCTGCAACCTCACCAGTGTTGCAACCTCACCAGTGTTGCAATCTCAACAGAGCTTCTCTCACCAGTGTTGCAACCTCACCAGTGTTGCAATCTCAACAGAGCTTCTCTCACCAGTGCTGCAACCTCACTTGTGCTGCAACCTCACCAGTGTTGCAACCTCACCTGTGATGCAGACTCACCTGTGATGCAGACTCACTAGTGCTGTTCTCTAACCAGTGCAGCAACCTCACCACTGATGTAACTTCACCAGTGATGCAGTCTCACCAGTGCCGCTCCCTCACCTGTGCTGCTCCCTCACCTGTGCCGCTCCCTGTTACATACTTGTTACTGGTTTCGAGAGTTTTCCTACTCTCGCAGTTCGGCCTGGAGTGAAGCTTCTATGCTGCTTGCCTCGTCAAGCAGGCTGTTGCTGTTGATACAGAGTTGTCAAATTGTTCCCATTGCTTCCCTGTTTTTCACCGAGTTTATTATACACTTCAATATCTCTCACCCCAGTATGTTAAAGTAATGTGCAGGATTGAGACTAGACCCTCCAGTATTTTCCATGTATATATTACCATGAATCTCTCTCCACTCCAGAGAGCACGTATTCAGATCGTGGAGGCATTCTCCGTTCCCAGTTTTATTGGTTATGTACAGGCAGCAAACAATTTTTGTCTCTGTTCTAGCTCTGATTTTTCTCCTGCTTTGAGTCGAACAGTCACGATTGTTTGTAAGCTCTCATAATCTACCCCGTCTTTTCTTTGCTTTCACATCATTTGTTTTAATGTGTTCTCTGCAAGATAGGTCAGCTGTCATTATTACATCCTAGTCTTTCATTTTTTTTTTTTTTTTTTTTTTTTTTTTTTTCGTTCTGTTACCTGGTCCCCTCAAGGAAGGTTCCTTGATGTTGGTGAGGGGCTCTTGATTTAGGGAATTGGATCTGTGCTCCAGTTCCCCGAATTAAGCCTGAATGCCTTCCACATCCCCCCCCCCAGGCGCTGTATAATCCTCTGGGTTTAGCGCTTCCCCCTTGATTATAATAATAATAATAATCTGTTACCTGGACCTCCCGTGTTTTATATACAGTGCCCCTTATTAGTTTTTCATTTTCATCATATCAGAGTAGTTGCGCTATCACCACTGAACAGGTTATTCTCTATTATCCACTAAAGATCTTGTTTATAACTTTTTTTTCCCGTGTTGTCTACTGAGGTAACTTACTTGCTTATTTTCGTATCGACCGCTAATGACTATACGATGCTGTGGCGCGCGTTTTATGTCTTCTATGAAGATGAGAATCTGTGAAGGCACCAGGACCATGCCTTGGGGTACTTAGTTCTTTGCTGAGGCTAAACGCTCGTTTCTTTACTACTACTCAGTTATATTCGCCAGAGAATAAAATATCCATTTGCTTACTTCTTCCTTTATACCTACTGACCCCATCTTATGTGTTATCAATCCATGATCGCATTTGTCAAATACCTTGGTTTATTTTCGACGCACCAATGATTTTGTCATAACGGTTTAACAGCCGTGACAAGCATGACCTTCCTGTTCTAAATCTATGATGGAGTTTCATCACCTTCTCAAAAACATTTGATGTGTGATGTTAGTATTAGTGGTCAGTATTTTTGTTTTTTTGCCACTTCTTTACTGCTTCCTTGGGTTAGAAGAGTGCTCGCGCAAGTGGTATTATGCACCTATTTATGTACAAGGAGCTCCATGAATCAAGCCCAGGTTTTGCATGTGAGGGTATATTTTCTATTTCTTTCCAATTTTCTACGGACTCACTACCTATGTCAAAAATATGATTTGCAGGGCAGGTAGAGATAAAAGAAAATTTGTGTTCTCCACTTTGCTTTAATTTAGCGAGTGTTGAAAATTGGTTCATAATTGTATTTAAGAATTTCTTTCATTTCTTTCTCACCAGAGTTCCTCCCTCACCATTGACCTTCCCTCGCCAGTGTTCCTCCCTCACCAGCAATTTCACAACTATTTCCTGGCTCTTCAACCCAATAGTGATCAGTAAAGAGGCAGGCCTACAATCCCAGACTCGACTCCTGCAGTTACAGATATATTTGCGTGCGTCCTCTCTCTCTTTCATTCACACACACACACACACACACACACACACACACACACACACACACACACACACACACACACACACACACACATCCTGCCATTTCCCACCAAGCTAGGGTGACCCGGCAAATTAGAAAACGCTTTTACTGTTATTCATTTAATCACTGCCTTTCAAGAAGGGCGCTGACATTACAATTCAGATGACCCTCCAAACCGCTGCATCCCCACACCTCCTTCAGCGTGTACTTTCTGTACTTCCCATCCCGAGGGCTCAAGTCTGACTAACGGGTTTCCCCGAATCTTTTCATATATGTCACCCTGCTCTCACGCCATAACAAGACATTCAAAAAGCATTTAATAACATATGGTCATAACTCTAGGGAAACAAGTGAAATAAACGTGGAAACACTGTTATCTTCTTGATTCGCCCTTACTCTGCTGGCCCGGGTCTTTTCCAGATGGTGGCCCGGCATTGGCTCCTTGTCTTGGGAGTATCTGAGACCTATGTCTGCCATGGGAGGAAGTACAAGTACCTCCCGATCTTCTGGGATCAACTGTCCCCAGGCCTATCCCCATTCCCCACCCTCACATTTTAATATGACAACCCAATCAGCTGTGACTTCGCGGAGGCAGTATGTGAAATCCCAACCCATTCTCATTAATTCTAAGTTAATTCTAAGTTAGGTTTGGTTAGAATTAGACTGTCGCCTCCTAATAAAAATTTACCCAATTATAATATACCATAATAATAAATGAAATGGCACATAACAACGATAAAGACTTGTAAAGAGTGAACAGAAAACGGGGAGCTATCAAGTGAACGGTAAAATGCAGTCAAATGACAGTTTCATTCCGGCGTCCCAGTCACATTTGACTAGGTCACAGTGAAATACTGACTTCGATTAGGAGAATGGGCTGTAGATGTTGATAGTTCAGAGTCTTTAGTAATTCAACAGTGACAATTTTTTTTTAATGTATCTCAAAGCCTCCTCACCTCAAAGACTTTTTTCTGTGTAGTAAGTCGTTCATTAATGGCACCTAAGACACATAAACAGAACAAAGATGATAAAACATCTCTCTGCACTCTCCCAGCAATGAAAGTTCTCGCGCAACTCAGTAAACCACCACACAACTCTTGTGTTTAGCGGAAACCAGCTTAAAAACTCCCTTGGGTCTCCCAACCTGGGTTACCACAAGGGCCATCCAGCAACACAGTTCCCCTTACGTCACCAGAGCGTCACCATCTGGAACCTCAAGCATTACAGAGTCGCCACTTGGGACCTGAAGCCCTGAAGCATTACAGTCACTTAGACATCGCCACGTGGGACTTCAAGCATTACCGAGTCACCAAGACGTCACCGTCACCACATACACAGTGAAGTTACCCTGAGGAACCACAGGAAATTACACAGAGTATTCAGCTGAAGAGACCAGCAGCAACACATGAGATTGCTCGCAGCGTTATTTTTATTCTCCTCGCAACTTGGTGTCTTATCTGTGATTTAAATTAAATGGTAATTGCATAGTCTACCCATTGTTTCAGAGTGTAATTAACATGATATAGCGATGCTAGGCACGGGATGCTGAGGGTCAAGCCGCTCCTGTTCCTGCTGCTGCTGCTCCTCCTCCTCCTGGTGGTGGTGGTGGTGGTGGTGGTGGTGGTGGTGGTGGTGACGGCGGCGGCGGCGGCGGCGGCGGCGGCGGCGGCGGCGGCGGCGGCGGCGGCGGCGGCGGCCGCTGCTGCTCCACCTCCTCCTCTTGCTTCCAAGGTCAAATATTACTATAACCTGCCGGCAAAGCACTGAAACCTGCCCGCTTCCGGCACGGAAACCTCCCAGTTCCAGCACATCCGTGCTCGTTTTTGCACTGCAACCTGCCCGCTCTGGTACTGCAACCTGCCCGCTCTGGTACTGCAACCTGCTCGCTCTGGCACTGAAACCTGCCCGGTGAAGCACGGAAACTTGTAATAAAGTCTTGGGGGGTTTACATGCTAGTTTCATTTTGTTTTAATTAAAAGAAAGGAGAAGAGGCTAGGTTCAGGAACTAGGGAGCTAAGGTAGGTGTGTAGGTGTGTGTGTGTGTGTGTGTGTGTCCACCTATATGTAGTTGCAAGAGTTGAACCACAACTCCTGGTCCTACCTCTTCGCTGATCGCTACTAGGTCCACTCTCTCCTTCCTTCAAGATCTTTGTCAAACCTTTTCTTAAACTATGTATGACTCCCGTCTCTGCTACTTCGCTCTCCAGATTGTTCTACTTCCTGATAACTCCAATGCTGAAGAAATACTTCCTAACATTCTTGTGACTCATCTGACTTTTCATTTTTCAGCTGCGCTCTCTTGTTTCTATTTTCCACCTTTCAAATATTCTGTCACTCTGAAGAACATAAGAAGGAACACTGCAACAGGCCTACTGGCCTATGCGAGGCAGCTCCAATTCTCCCACTGGCTTAAGCCAATGCCTTGACCTAGTGAGGTCAGACACGTCACTTAAGGGAGGAGCAGTGCATCCGACCTAGTAGCACAAGCTAGTCAGGTCCAACTCACACTCTCCCACACCCACTCATTTATTTATCCAACCTATTTTTAAAACTACACAACGTCTTAGCGTCTATGACGGTACTCGGGAGCTTCTTCCACTCAACCACAACTCTATTACCAAATCAGTGCTTTCCTATATCCTTCCTTGTCAGTTCCTCTCAATATTTTGTATGTCGTTATCATATTCTGCCTAGTTCTCCTGTCCTCCAGTGTGATCAGGCTGAGTCTTATTAACCTCTCCTCACCGAACATACCCCTTACCTGCGCGACTAGTCTTGTAACAAACCTCCACATTTTTTTTCAGTTTCTGGAAATGCTTGATCAAGTGGGAGGTTCCATACCGGTGCTGCGTATTCCAATAAGAGTCTGAGATATACAGTGTGCAGCATCATAAACGACTGCATACATAGATGTCGAAAAGCTATTCCGAGATGTGCCAGACGAGCATTTTCTGCAGCAGTTATCTGGTTGATGTGCTCCTTGGTTGATATGTTTGATATAATTCTCACCCCAAGGTCCTTCTCCTTGAGTGAGGTTTACAGCCTTTTCGTTACCCCCCGTCCCCGGCCGAGCCTGTACTCAGTCTGCAGTTTTCTTTGTCCTTCCCCAAGCTTCATAACTTAGCGCTTGGTGGGGCTAAACTCAAGGAGCCATTTGTCTGACCAGGCTTGCAGACTGTCCAGATCCATTTGTAGCCCTTCCTGGTTTTCACCCACTTGTATTTTCATTAGTTTCACTAGTTTAGGGACAGACCTACTTCTATCCCTTCTGTCATGTTATTCACATAGTCAAGGAACAGCATCGAACCTAGGAATGATCCTTATGGAACCCCACTCGACACGTGCACACATCCTGACATCTCGTCACCGGCTATCACTCGTTGTTTCCTTCCTGTCAGGTATGCCTTGATCCATTGCAGTGCTTTTCCTGTTATTCCTGACTGCTGTTCTAGCTTCTGTAAGTCTCTTTTGCGTAACTGTGTCAAAAGTCCTCTGATAGTCCAAGAAAATGCAATCTAGCCATTCCTCTCTCTGACTTTTATTACCTTGTCGTAGAACTCCAGTAGGTTTGTGACACAGGATATTCCATCATTGAGGCCGTGCTGATTGTCATGTATGAACCCACTCCTTTCCAAGTGCTGCATCACTCTGCTTCTGATAATCTCCACGACTTTACATACTATACAGGTTAGTGACACTGGTCTGTAATTTAATGCTGCCTGCCTCCTTTCTTAAAGAACTGGATCTACGTTTGTTGGCTTTCACACTTCTGGCAGATTGGTACCAGAGATGTGTGTGAATGTGTAATTATCTAATTGTACCTATAATAGCAAAGCTGTTCTCCTAGTATCCCATTAAATTAATTTATTTAATGCAAATTTTGTATAATTTTCAATTGCTCTAGCACTTACTACATGTTTTAAAATGTTCTTTTCTACGAGTGTTGGAGCCGGGGATAATGCACGTGCAAGATGCACTTCCGTGCGTACGTGCGCACGTGTGTACGCAAGTGCGTGCGTACCCGTGCGTGTTCACAACAACAGGTGCTAGCAGACAATGGCCAGCCACAGCCGTGAATCGATCCTGTCAACATAAAAAACATAGCAACATATATTCAAGACAAAATGTTTGACCATCCTGGAAAAGAAATTCTGTTATTTATAGCGACAATAACAACAAAAGCGGCAACAACAAAAAACAACAACAACGAGTCTTCAGATCATCCTCCACGCAGAACAAGACCTAGAATACACACACACACACACACACACACACACACACACACACACACACACACACACACACACACACACACACACAAATAATAATAAAATAATTAATAATAACATTATTATTATTATTTCTACAAGTACATGTACAAGGTACACAGGCCTAGCTGACATCAATGACTTACTACTCTAGAGAAATCCCCTTATTATACAGAGCATTTCGGGTAAATTAGGTCAGTTTTGTCCCAGGATGCGACCCATCCCAGTGGTGAACATAGACAACCGGTGTAAGGAAACACCCTTTACCAGAATTGAACCCGGGCCCTCAGCGTGTGAGCGAGAGCTTCTGCCACCGGCCACCGTGAAAATATAGAGTGAAAATATAGAGCTTCGTAAATATTGTTACCTTAAATAAGGATAGAAGTGAGGATTTTTTTATACAGAGTCGTACCGACGTTTACAATGATTTATCAGACAAACGAGCACAGGATGGAGAACAAGGAACCTAAAACAAAAACAGAAAAGTAATGAGATAAATACACAAATATTATGTATATGAATACAGAAGTAGAAATTTAAAGAAAATGAACAAGAGACAGCATGAGAAGAAACCTGAGATAGTGCCTGAAATTAGACTAGAAAAAACATTTTAAATGAGGCTGAATTTGGGAGAGACAAGAGTTTTCATAAAGTAAACGAGGGATTACTGTATTTTCTGGCATATAAGGAGCGCCTTTTTCCCCATAGTCTTGGGAAATTACCCTGCGCTTTAAATGCTCAAAGTCACGGTCAAGGGCAGGCTTTGGGTTACGCTTTAGCGTAAAATAAGACGGCAATTAACCCTTGAATATGATTACTAGTTTACCCTGATGATACCTGTCATGTGCCTTACATGCCCGGAAATACGATACATAATATACTAGGAAATTATTGATGGCTGAAAAGGAAGAAGTAATGGTAATTGTAGATTTTAACTGTAAATAAATTGGCAGCTTTTAATGGCTGGAACTGCAAATAAATAGTGAATAGAATTCCTAACTGCATTGAGTGTTCTTTATGTATCAGCGTATAAATTAAGCGACCAGAGTCAGAGACGATAACACGCCAACAATATTAGATCTAGTAGTTACTAGACCAGAGGAAGATGCTTCAACATTAACTATATCAACACGAAAGAGTGATCGTGTTCTTTAAGAAACAATATATTCCGTTATATATCACTTAAGAGATTACAAAATAGGAACGACTAGATGTGAATGGAAATTATAATGCGCTGAGAAAGTATTATAGAGAATACACAAATAACCCGCACATAAAAGAGAGAAGCTTACGACGACGTTTCGGTCCGACTTGGACCATTGACAAAGTCTGTGTGACTTTGTCAATGGTCCAAGTCGGACCGAAACGTCGTCGTAAGCTTCTCTCTTTTATGTGCGGGTTATTTGTGTATCGTTCCAGTCACGGTATTGTGCCTTTTTGTTATTTATGTATTATAGAGAAACCTGATGGGATGTAACATTATTAGGGTTAGATATAATCAGTTTATTCTTAAAAGGAACACAAAACGAAATAATAGTTTAATGGCAGGTGTTGGAGAACAATCAGAAGTAATAAAGAAAACGGGCAAATCAAGAAATTACCAGACATTCAAACAGACCAGAAATAAATATACAAATATAATTAAATAAGAAAAAAACTTTGAAAATGAAATAGTGGATAAAAAAATAAGGTAGAACTGGATCTTGAACTAAATGTTCAAGACAATACAAACACTGAAGTACAACGTCAAAACCTCTGAAGTTCAGGAGGAGGTATTCAGTAGAAAGTTTGTGTAACAAAAGATATATTCTTAATGTAAAGTATATTTGAATTCGAAGTCGAGGGCTGAAATCGAGGATATTGATGCAAGGAAAAAAAATAGACCAGACAGAATATCACTAGGAATATGCAGAAGAGTTATGCCCACCTCATTAGATTTAGTTACGCTTTCACTCACAAAGGTAAATTGGCAGACAAATGGAAGACTGCCCATATAGGTAAGTTTTGCTAACAAGTGTTGCTTTAAAATGCTGTAAAAAGTCACCGAGAAAAGTGAATATTTGAGACCAAAAACTTAAAAAGTAAACAATTCAGTTTCTAGTCTTTCATGAATATGAAATCTATTTACGACAAAGGGGCAGAAACATTTCAAGAAGTAAATGGATAGGCAGACTGTATGTATTTACAATTTAAGTATTTTCATAGTTACCCATGAAAGGTTAAGATATGAGACTTTCTGTTTAAGATAAAGACGCGAACAGAAATAAGAGGCGAAAGGTCCTCTTGGGAAGATATCACTAGTGGGGTGCCACAAGGATTTGTACTTGATACGATATTTTCGATTTATATAAATTACTTACCAAAAGGAAACAAAGCTATATAAATATGTTTGCGAATAATGCAAAAGTATTCGTGTAAAAAAAACAAAAAAAAATCTGCATACGATCACTTGGATAAATTAAACCAATGGACAGGTATAATTTAATGCAGATAACTGCTATGAAATAGAAATGGGAGAAAACAAAATCAGTCCACAATAAGAATACAGATTGTATAACAAAATAAAGAGAAATGGTATAAAATACCAAGAAGATGGATAAATATATAAGTGTTGAAATCAGAGTGAGGATCCATTAATTATTAAGAAAAAAAAATCCCCAGACTATCAGATAAATAAAATTGTGAAAAACTCGTACGCAACACTGACATTCTCTTAAATACCTCTCAAATACATATGGAGAGGTAAATTTTTTTTAACCTATTGACCTCAAAGGTTAGGTCGAAAATAGAATACGTAGCAGCTGTGTGGTCCTTATATATAAAAAAACGGACAGTTAGATAAAGTCCAAAGAAGAGCTACAAATTAATTACGAGGGCTAAAATAAGTTATAATGAACATCAGAAGTTGTGGAAGATGTTCATTCTGGCAGACAGGCAGGAAGAGGAGACGTTATAACGAACATTATAAAGGAGCATGAGAGACTACGTGAGGATTTTTAGCACCAGCAACTGGAAAAAATATGCGGTCACAGTTGAAAATTCAGAAAAAACTGGCACTAAACAGATATAAGAAACAATTCTTGGAAGCGCGGAATAGATTAAAAGAGAGGAATAAGTAAATTTGCAACCAGTGCAAATTTAAAAACTCACTATAGACGGGTTACAACGAGCATACCTCTACACACGTTGTTACAAAATTGGTAATCTCTCTCTCTCTCTCTCTCTCTCTCTCTCACACACACACACACACACACACACACACACACACACACACACACAAACACACACACCGAGCACATCTCCTGAGGTGCACATCAACGAAATAACTGTAGCAGTATATGGGCGACTTGCGAACCTAAGAATAGCATTCCGACATCAGTAAGGTGTTGTTCCGGACCCTGTACACCGTGTATATCAGACCCATACTGGAGTATGTAACACCAGTTTGGAATCCACACCTGGCCAAGTACATCAGGAGACTAGAGAAAGTGCAAACGTTTGCAACGAGACTAGTCCCAGAGCTAAGGAGCATGTCCTACGAGGACCTGACGACACTGGAGGATAGGAGGGACTGGGGAGGACATGATAACGACATATAAAATACTGAGAGGAATCGACAAGGAGAGCAGAGACAGGATGTTCCAGAGATGGGACACGGCAACAAGGGGTCACAGTTGGAAGTCAGAGACTCATTTTAGTTACAGGGATGTTAGGAAGTATTTTTCAGTCACAGAGCTGTCAGTAAGTGGAATAGTCTGAACAGTGTCGTTGTGGAGGCAGGTACCACACATGGCTTTAACAAGAGGTATGATAACGCTTATGGAGCAGGGAGAGAGTGAACCTAGTGGCGACCAGTGAAGAGGTAGGGCCAGGAGCTATGACTCAACCCCTGCAACCACAATTAGATGAGTACGATTAGGGGAATACGCACTCACACACACACACGAAACCCCAAATAGAGTGCATTCATAGACAATTACAGCCAGTTAATTACACACAGAGACAAAGTTATGACTCACAATTACTCTGCTTGCTAATATAGCTCAACCAGTTGTTCGACTACTGCACCCTCTTGAGTGCAAAGACCTGCCTCTCTCTCTCTCTCTCTCTCTCTTGCTACTGAATCCTTCAACCCATGCAAGATTTAATCTTGTAGAAAAATATTGGAGCCTTGTCAGAACTCAATAGAAACAAAATATCCTTCCCCTTGTTTTTACAGAGACAGATTTCCAAGTCTCATGAGTAAACGAGAATTAAGCTCGCCGTTTAAACGAAAATCCATCACTATCCATCACCTCCGTGCATTGTGAGTCATCTTCAGTATAAGTACACCCAATAAAATGCTTCCTTTTTTACAATTCCCCTTCTTCAATCACTCCACATACAGACAAAACCTCCTATTCACCCCATCTTACACAAGAAAGCCAGTTTCAACACATTCACGTCTGTAAATAGCCAGCATTCCCTCGTCTGAGAAGTACCAAGACCAAATGCCAGCCTGGAGGACAGGCATCTCCAGGCTGAAATAAATACCATAGAACGCACGCATATATGCGCATGCACGCAAGCACACACACACACACACGCATGCACGCAAGCACACACGCATGCATGCACACACACACACACACACACACACACAAATAGGCGAGTACACACACAGACACAAATCTACTAGAGTTTTATGACAAGGTGACAGAAGTAAGACAAGAGAGAGAGGGGTGGATCGACTGCATTTTTTTGGACTGCAAAAAGGCCTTCGACACAGTTCCTCACAAGAGGTTACTGAGAAAGATAGAAGATCAGGCACACATAACAGGAAAGGCACTGCAATGGATCAGAGAATACCTGACAGGGAGGCAACAACGAGTCATGGTACGTGACGAGGTGTCAGAGTGGGCGCTTGTGACAAGCGGGGTTCCACAGGGGTCAGTCCTAGGACCTGTGCTGTTCTTGGTATATGTGAACGACATAACGGAAGGGATAGACTCAGAAGTGTCCTTGTTTGCAGATGATGTGAAGTTAATGAGAAGAATCAAATCGGATGAGGATCAGGCAGGACTACAAAGAGACCTGGACAGGCTACAAGCCTGGTCCAGCAACTGGCTCCTTGAGTTTAACCCTGCCAAATGCAAAGCCATGAAGATTGGGGAAGGGCAAAGAAGACCGCAGACACAATATAGTTTAGATGGCCAAAGACTGCAAACCTCACTCAAGGAAAAAGATCTGGGGGTGAGTATAACACCGAGCATATCTCCTGAGGCGCACATAAATCAGATAACTGCTGCAGCATACGGGCGCCTGGCAAACCTACGGATAGCGTTCCGATACCTCAGTAAGGAGTCGTTCAAGACCCTGTATACCATTTACGTCAGGCCCATACTGGAGTATGCAGCACCAGTTTGGAATCCACACCTAGTCAAGCACGTCAAGAAATTAGAGAAAGTGCAAAGGTTTGCAACAAGACTAGTCCCAGAGCTACGGGGATTGTCCTACGAAGAAAGGTTGAGGGAAATCGGCCTGACGACACTGGAGGCCAGGAGGGTCAGGGGAGACATGATAACGACATATAAAATACTGCGCGGAATAGACAAGGTGGACAAAGACAGGATGTTCCAGAGATGGGACACAGACACAAGAGGTCACAATTGGAAGTTGAAGACTCAGATGAATCGAAGGGATGTTAGGAAGTATTTCTTCAGTCATAGAGTAGTCAAGTCATGGAATAGTCTAGAAAGTGAAGTAGTGGAGGCGGGAACCATACATAGTTTTAAGGCGAGGTATGATAAAGCTCATGTAGCAGGGAGAGAGAGGACCTAGTAGCAATCAGTGAAGAGGCGGGGCCAGGAGCTATGAATCGACCCCTGCAACCACAAATAGGTGAGTACAAATAGGTGAGTACACTTGCCAGGAGCTGTGAACTGAACCCTGCAACCACAAATGGGTTAGTACCCTTGAAAGACGACCAAGACAAGTGGATGAGAACAACAAAGAAAAGACGAGAGATCCTGAAGGAAGCAGCAAAACAACAGCGAATAGAACAAAGACGAAACTAATGATAATGACTAATCATAAATAAATGGAAGATTTAAGGATCACACAGCAGATCATTAATGTCTAGAGAAAACTGATGGAGGCAGTTATGGGAAACTCGATGAGTCAACGAGTTAACTGCGCCTCAAAAATACGTTGTTCTCTTGTTTACAAACCACTGGAACTTATTCGTTATTCAGCGCTTGAAACATTCCGTTTCTAACATTATATAACAAATTTACACCATCAATATCAACTTGCTGATGTCGTGACCAGTTCGATCTCATATCACATAAATCATAATCACAATCCAAGTAAAACTATACAAAATATATTTTTCACGTTCCGCAATCCATGTCCACGAAACGTTTATTGCCATCAGCCAGATATGTGTGTGTGTGTGTGTGTGTGTGTGTGTGTGTGTGTGTGTGTGTGTGTGTGTGTTTGTGTGTGTGTGTGTGTGTGTGTGTGTGTGTGTGTGTGTGTTTGTTTGTTAAGAAATTAAAAAAAAAATAGGAGGCCTTTCCTGAAGAATCGGGGAAGGTGCCAAGAGGAAGGGAAGAAAGGGGCAAGCAAGAAAGGCATAAAGATTTTATAACTAAAATGGAAGAAGTGAGAGGGGTCCAGTGGGACCAGATTAGATATTTCGGTCAATACTAAAAGGCTGAGAGAGGACAAATCTTGTCATATAAATTTCCTAAAATTGTATGACAGTAAATGAAATAATGCAGGAGAGAAAGGTGTAGGTAAACTGCATCTTCATAGACTAAGAAATTATTTGATACAGAACCACACTTAAATTGAAAGAGAAGGGCCAGAATGACAGGAAGGAGTTTAAGAGGATACAGAAATACATGCAGAATAGAAAAAAAGAGAGTCACTGTAAGAAAGAATGTAGCTGAGGACACGGGTGACGAGTTGTGTACCCTAAGAATTAGTATTTGAACCCTTGTTGTTCCTGATATACACAAATGAACTGCCTGAGAAAATTTAATCGTATTTGAAAATGATGCGAATTTAATGATGCAAACGTGGTCAGGAAGATTTATGTTAAAACACAAAGACATGATAATAGGCAGGAGAGCGAGAACAGCACACACAATACAACCTGAGCTGTGTGACGTTCAACATAATTATAAGGAGAAGGAACTGGGAAAAAGCGCGTGAGAAGAATTATTATATCAGCAGCACAACTTCAGCGGCATATGCAAATCTAAATTACCTGAGAACTGGTTTTGGAAATCTTAAAGAAACCTTCGGAACATTGCAATAGACATTACTTGACCTTGTACCTAATGAAGCATTAAAGACAAGATCCAACAGTTTGAAGCGAGATTGGTACCGGAGCTGTGGAGGGATAGACTACGTTAGACTTAAAGAACTCAATCTACCAACGGTAGAAGAAAGGATAAACAGGGAGGACATGATCATGACTTATAAAATATTCAGGGAATCTAAGAGTGTATACGGGCTGGCTATTTGAGAAGCGAGGAGACGAAACCAGTGGATACAGTTAAAGACGATGAGCCACAGGGACTTTACGAATTCCTGTTTCAGGACAATAAGTGACCTAAACCAGACGAAAATAGTGGTTGAGGCAAGCAATACACCGTTTTAAGAGAAGGTATGATCAATCCCTAGAGAGAATTCAGTACAACCGGTCAATAGTAGTTAAATGGCTTGGCCAGGACCTACGACACGACCCTTGCAAGCACAACTAGATGGACACGCTGCCAAATACATCACCAGATGTAACACAGACACCATAACCTTAGCGTCAAAAGCAAGACGCATCAAACTTGTTCTCTCTGCCTCCAGGGTGAAGACCGGTAAATCAAGAGCACCTTAACGGCATCTTCAAGTTCATTCGACTATTTTTCTTCTCAAGCTAATGCAATATCTCGTGCATAATTGCACCAGACTTCCCCCAGAGCCCATTTCGGCAATTTCCTCCGTCGCCAGGTCCAATATGTCGCCATTGAAGCAGTGATTTGGAGAGCTCCACTCCGCAATTATTTTATGGTAGATTAAATACGAAAGAGGACAAGCCCGGCCCGCAGCCTCAGTGCTAATCGCCTTACAGGCCTGAGGCTCCACTTGATGAGGCGAGACAGGGTTATGCCATGGTAAAGGAGGGCCCTTTGGTGAGGAAGGGCCCCTTGATGGTGAGGGAGTTCCCTTTGTTAGTGAAGGTGGTTTCTTTGATGGTGAGGGAGTGTCTTTGGAGGCTGAAGAGGGCCCTTTGATGGTGAGGGAGGGCCCTTTGATGGTGAGGGCCCTTTGGTGAGGAAGGGCCCTTTGATACGGAAGGAGAGTTCTTTGCTGGTGAGGGAGTTCTTTGATAGTGAAGGATGGCCCTTCGATGGTTAGAAAGGGTACTTTGATAGTTAAGAAGGGTCCTTTGATGGTTAGGCAGGGTCCTTTGATGGTGAAGGAGGGCCCTTTGGTGGTGAAGAAGGGTCTCTGACGGTGAGGGAGAGTCTTTCATGGTGAAGGATCCTTTGATGTAAGAGGGCTCCTTGATGAAGGAGGGCCCTTTGATGATGAAGGAGGGCCCTTTGATGGTGAGGGAGGGTCCTTTGATAAAGGAGGGCCCTTTGACAGTGAGGGAGGGTCTTTTGATGGTGAGAGATGGCTCTTTGATGGTGAGGGATGACCTGATGGTGAGGGAGGGTCCTTTGATGGGGAGGGAAGGACCTTTGATGGTGGGTCCTTTGGTGAGGGAGAGCCCTTTGATGGGGAGGGAGGGCCCTTTGATGGGGAAGGAGGTTTCTTTGATGATGGAGGGACCTTTAATGATGAAGGAGGGTCCTTTGGTGGTGAGGAAGGGCCCTTTGATGAGGGAGGGAGTTCCCTTTGATGGTGAGGGAGGGGTCCTTTGATGGCGACAACCCCTGTGGTTACATGTGCAGTACATGGCTTCGAAAATCATGATTCCCAGACAGATTTAGAACTCTCTGTTGATAGGGTTATCACTGATGCTGTGTGCTCGCTATACTCAACCTTAATACCACAGACAGATTGATCAGTAACTTATGATTACCCTTTTGCTTAATGGAAGGATGATGAAAAGCCCTGGGGCCTTCATAAGTCATCTCGGGGTACTCGATGTAACCCTTAACCCTCCCAACGCTGTTCGCTGTTATTTTGTGGACTGCCATGTCTCCAAAATGAACAAAAAGGCACAATTCCATGACTGGAACATTACACAAATAATCCACACATAGGAGAGAGAAGCTTACGACGACGTTTCGGTCCAACTTGGACCATTTACAAAGTCACACTATGATTTTGTAAATGGTCCAAGTCAGATCGAAAAGTCGTCGTAAGCTTCTCTCTCCTATGTACGGGTTGTGTGTGTAGTGTAGCATGTCTCCTGTTGTTAGGGGAATTTTCAGTGTGCAAAGTTGGAAAGAATCTTTCCTGCATGTGCCAGGAGTAAATTGTGATATGTTTTTCTCACCTTTCCTCCCTGATGTTTTCGCAATAAGTTTGCATGCCCTGAAGAGGGCAGTCAGTAGTGTTCCAGTCTAGAGCACAAGTGCTTAATTGAAGAGCATCTTCATTGCCTTGGAACATCTAGTTTAAGGGCTTTTGTTATCAAGTTTACAACCCCCCTTGAAGCTGTGATAGAAACATTTCTCCCTTAAAGTCAAGAGCTCTTAACATTGTTACTTCAAGGTCCCTTAAACTCTTCTTCTGTTTTTAGTGCTGCTTCAGTGAGTCTTGTAAAATGTTCCAGTTTTTATTTTTGTCACTTTGTCCATAACAGAGAAGCTGAAATTTATCCTCGTTGTACATAATTCTTTTTTTCATAACCAGTGGATTTTTTATTTGTATCGGCTGATGATGTCTTGAACGATGGCTACTCATACAAATTCTGTATGTATATATATATATATATATATATATATATATATATATATATATATATATATATATATTATGTACTATACCTCCATACGCACACGCACGCACACACACACACACACATATACACACACATATACACACACATATACACACACATATACACACACACACACACACACACACACACACACACACACACACACACGCACACACACGCGCACACACACGCGCACACACACACACACACACACACACACACACACACACACACATACACTTGACTGGACACCTGGTCCAGCAAATGGCTTCTCGAATTTAATCCCGCCAAATGCAAAGTCATGAAGATAGGGGAAGGGCACAGAAGACCACAGACCGAGTATAGGCTAGGTGGCCAAAAACTGCAAACCTCACTCAGGGAGAAAGATCTTGGGGTGAGTATAACACTGAGCATGTCTCCGGAAGCACACATCAACCAGATAACTGCTGCAGCATATGGGCGCCTGGCAAACCTGAGAATAGCGTTCCGATACCTTAGTAAGGAATCGTTCAAGACACTATACACCGTGTACGTCAGGCCCATACTGGAGTATGCAGCACCTGTTTGGAACCCGCACTTGATAAAGCACGCCAAGAAACTAGAGAAAGTACAAAGGTTTGCAACAAGGTTAGTTCCAGAGCTAAGGGAAATGTCCTATGAAGAAAGGTTAAGGGAAATCGGCCTGACGACACTGGAGGACAGGAGGGTCAGGGGAGACATGATAACGACATATAAAATACTGCGCGGAATAGACAAGGTGGACAAGGTGGATAAGGTGGACAAGGGGACAAGGGGACACAGAAACAAGAGGTCACAATTGGAAGTTGAAGACACAAATGAGTCAGAGAGATATTAGGAAGTATTTCTTCAGTCATAGAGTTGTCAGGCAGTGGAATAACCTAGAAAATGACGTAGTGGAGGCAGGAACCATACATAGTTTTAAGACGAGGTTTGATAAAGCTCATGGAGCAGGGAGAGAGAGGGCCCAGTAGCAACCGGTGAAGAGGCGGGGCCAGGAGCTAAGACTCGACCCCTGCAACCACAAATAGGCGAGTACAAATGAGTATACACACAAAGATCAACTGCCTATCAAGGAGTTTCTTTAACAATCGGTAACTTACAACGTGGCGACTATAATTTAACCCAAGCAAATTCTTAGTTACGAAAATTAGTAGATGGCAAACATGACCAGGAACGGTACAGGCTTCGGGGTGTGAGAAGGCAAACCTCCCTGGGGTGAGCATAGCTCCGAGCATATCTCCTCGGGTGTACATCAACCAACTAGCTGCCGTAACAAATGGGATAGCATTCAGGAACCTCAATAAGGAGTCATTCACCACATTATATATGACATTTTTTCAGGCTCTTCCTTTTATTATGCAGTACCAGATAGAACCAACATCTTATTAAGCATGTCAAGAAGCTGAAAAAAGTAGAAAGGTTTGCAAAGAGACTAGTCCCAGAGTTAAGAGGAACAAGCTAGGAGTGGCTAAAGGAGCTAACTTGATGGCATTGGAGGACAGAACGGACATGGGTGACACGATTACGACGTACAAAATACTGAGACTGACAATGTAAATAGGGCGAGTCTGTTCGAGAAGTTGGTGTCAAGTACATGAGGACAAAGAACTTAAAAATATAGATATGTCACAGGGACATTAGAAAATACCTCTTTAGTCATAGAGGTGCAATAGTACGACATAGACAACGAAGTGGCAGTGGCAGAATCCTTACATAGTTTTAAGTAGATGTATGATAGGGTTCGCGCAGCCAGGAGAGGGAAAACACAGAAGCGGCCAGTGGAGAGGCGAGGCCAGGAGCCGAGACTCGACCGCTGCAATTACAAATAGGCGAGATCAGAGTTGTGTGGAGTCCGGACCAATATAAGCAGAGGACAAACATTACAAGGACAAAGTACAAAATAGTTTCCTCGTAACCAGTTTTTATGACTGTTGCATCTTCGTAGCCCGAACTTAGGCCAACCAGGCTGTTGGTACGAGCTACCTGCAGGTTCTTAGCCTAAGACGTGCGAACTACTAAGAGAAAAAAGTGCTCTGATTGGTTGATATGAGCAAAATTGGTGACATGAAAGCTACAACGAGGTGTGTTACAGTCGCTGCCTGATCCGAGAAAGGTATCCCTGTATCCCTCAAGCTCAGCCCCTTTACTTCACACTCAAAAGAAATAGTATAGAGTGCGGCATAAGTTCCTAACATATTTTAAATATCAGCACTAAAAATTGTAAGCTGATCAGAACAGGTACTCATAAATTCACTTACGAAAACTAATTTCAATTTTTCAATAAAAAATGGCAAACTGGCACCTACACTGCCCAGAACCAATCTTAAACCTTACGCTGAGAAACACCAGATTGGAAAGTTTGAAGCCAACCAGACAAGGCTTTGTCTAGTTAACACATACTGACCAGGATCCCAAAATACACCAGCACTTTAAGTTTGAAACTGTTCGAGTTATTAGTAATGAAACTTTTAAGTCAATTGACGTGACGTTCACAAATTATTACAGGAAAGAAAAAAATCTGATTTCCCAAATTTCTGCAATATTAGCCCACTACACTTAAATCGATCAGAAGCGACGTTCTCTAGTGAATTCGTGAAAACCAATTTGGTAAATTAAATTAAACCATAACTAGTTTAAATTAAACATTACCTAAACTCAATATTAACCCTGATTTGAGCAAACACCATTACTGCTGAAAATTTCAAGTCGATCGAAAAGGACATTCTCCAGTTATTGATCAGAGTGTAATGATTAAAAGTTTTAACCAAGGAAATTGTCAAATTTGCATCTACCAAGTCTAATCTTACTGGACACCATTCTCTCCATAAATTCAACAGACATTTAAGATTAAACCTAATCAAAAAAGGCGTACTTATGTTATTTATAAGTAAAAATTGACCAGCTGGCTCCTAGACACTCAAACCTGGTGTAAGACACACCAGGTTGACGCCGAGAAGCAGAGGTTTTCTCAAGTTATCGAACTGAAAATCAATCCGGGAATGGTCTATATAAACCTAACCAGAGGCCATTTGCAAATGCCAATAGTTGTCTGAACCTTTCCTTAGTTACAGTATACTAGCCTTGAAGATTCGATACCCACTGAATAAGGCGTTCGCAAGTGATAAAAACACACACTGAAGGAAGGAAAACAATTTAGGCAATCACTAAATTAAGAGACAGACAGACACAGAGATACACACACAGAGATACACACACACAGATACACACACAGAGATACACGCACACAGATACACACACATACACACACAGATACACACACAGATACACACACACACACACACACACACACACACACACATATATTATCTAGTTCAATTCACTTAGAAACAAGCCAGAAGAGAAGAGTGGGAAGGGGAGTGGATGTTGTGGTTGAGGAGGGAGGGGAGGAGAGAGGGAAGGGGGTAGGGGAGGAGGGAGGAGGAGGGAGGTGGTAGAGAAGGGAAAAGACGATCGGTAGGGGATTTGGAGAAGGGGTTAAATAGTGGGAGGTGGAGGGATTTGGTAGTAGGTGGGTGGGGTAAGTTGAGAAGGAGGAGAATAAATGGGGAAGGGGAATGTCTGGAGATATTGGCAAGATCGAGGAGGTAGGAGAGAGCAACGTTACCATTACCAGCGTAATCACCACCACCGTTGCCACCACCACTGTCATCACCACCAATACCACCATCACCACCACCTTTACCACCATCACCATCCCAACTACCACCACCATCACCCCAACTACCACCATTACCACCAGCAACAACACTACCACCATCACCACCATTACTGAAACCAACGGACCGTAATCGCTGGAAGTTATTAAATCATCAACTACAGAGCTGCAGTTCAAGAAAAATTATAGAATGCAACGGGAGTATAGTGATGGAGGGTAGGGAGGAACAGTGATGGAGGGAAGGAAGGAGCAGTGATGGAGGGAAGGAAGGAGCAGTGATGGAGGGAAGGAAGGAAGGAGCAGTGATGGAGGGTAGAAAGGAAGGAGCAGTAATGGAGGATAGGGAGGAAGGAGCAGTGGAGAGTAGGGAGGAAGGAGCAGTGATGGAGGGTAGGAAGGAGCAGTGATGGAGGACAGGGAGGAAGGAGCAGTGATGGAGGGTAGGAAGGAGCAGTGATGGAGGGTAGGGAGGAAGGAGCAGTGATGGAGGGTAGGGAGGAAGGAGCAGTAATGGAGGGTAGGGAGGAAGGAGCAGTGATGGAGGGTAGGGAGGAAGGAGCAGTGATGGAGGGTAGGAAGGAGCAGTGATGGAGGGTAGGAAGGAGCAGTGATGGAGGGTAGGGAGGAAGGAGCAGTGATGGAGGGTAGGGAGGAAGGAGCAGTGGAGGGTAGGGAGGAAGGAGCAGTGATGGGGGGTAGGGAGGAAGGAGCAGTAATGGATGGTAGGGAGGAAGGAGCAGTAATGGAGGGTAGGGAGGAAGGAGCAGTGATGGAGGGTAGGGAGGAAGGAGCAGTGGAGGGTAGGGAGGAAGGAGCAGTGCTGGCGGGTAGGGAGGAAGGAGCAGTAATGGATGGTAGGGAGGAAGGAGCAGTGATGGAGGATAGGGAGGAAGGAGCAGTGATGGAGGATAGGGAGGAAGGAGCAGTGATGGAGGGTAGGGGGAAGGAGCAGTGATGGAGGGTAGGGGGGAAGGAGCAGTGATGGAGGGTAGGGGGAAGGAGCAGTGATGGAGGGTAGGAAGGAAGAAGCAGTGATGATGGGTAGGAAGGAAGAAACAGTGATGATGGGTAGGGAGGAAGGAGCAGTGATGGAGGGTAGGGAGGAAGGAACAGTGATGATGAAGGGAACGGAGACATGGTGGTGAATAGGGATACAAGGTGGTGGTGGTGGAGAGGGATACAAGATAGAGAGAGATATAACATGGCAGTGGTGGAGAGAGATACAACACGGTGGTGGAGAAGGATACAACATGATGGTGGAAATGGATGCAACATGGTGGTGGAGAGGATACAACATAGTGGTGGTGGAGAGGGATACAGCATAGTGGTGGTGGAGAGGGATACAACATAGTGGTGGTGGAGAGGGATACAACAGTGGTGGTGGAGAGGGATATAACATAATGGTAGTGGAGAGGGATACAACATAATGGTGGCGGAGAGGGATACAACATAGTGGTGGTGGAGAGGGATACAACATAATGGTGGTGGAGAGGGATACACCATAGTGGTGGTGGAGAGGGATACAAACACTGGTGAAATAACAGGGAAGTTAAGGGAGCTGATACTGAGTTCTGTAAATTAAGAGACATCACTGTTGCCACAGATCATTCTGCACAACTTTTAATGATTCTTTAAGTTGATGTGCAACCAAAAAGAGACAGAAGAAAGGCGTCTCAAAGACTTCCTTAATATCTAATATACAAATAGCCGGAGCGCAAGAAACAAGATAGATAAACTAAGACAAACTAAGCAAAATACAAATATTATTACAATAACCGAATCCTAAATCATTTTGAAAATTTTTAACATGCTTGTTGAGCGCCACATTTGTGGGTATAAATTATTCTACGCTGTTAGAGTCAAGAGGAAAGTGGGCGGAGTTGCTATGTATGTTTGGGTAAAGTTACGCTGTTGCATCAGCAGCAGCGAAATACAAGCTCAAGGGACAGATACAGTATCTGTTTAACTGCAGTTTCTCGAAGGGCGTGTAAAATCTTAGTTGTGATCTACAGAACCCCAGTAATAGTGACCTGGGTAAACTTATTTGGCGTGAAATTACTAGGGCAAAAACTCGGAACGCCAATGTAGTTTTAATAGATTTTAACTTTAGCCAAATCGACTGAAGTAATTTGGCAGGAAATATAAAAGTCGAGAGACTTTCATGAAATGGTTCAGGACTGTTTTTCAAAACAGTTTGTATCAGAACAAACTAGAGAAGATAACCTGCCGGACCTGGTTCTGGCAAACAAGGATTCACTGATAGATAATCTTGACGTTAAAGTAGAGCTTCGAGAAAGTGATAACTAATCACCTAGTTCAAAATCTCATGGAATTTAATAACGATAAGGGAAATGTTTCCAAATCTCACTCAACAGGCTATATGAGGCTAAGTGATTACCTTATCAGTGTAGACGAGGGTAACCTGACGGGATTGTCGTGAAGCCCCGACAGACGGTGATGATCGTTGCTAATTTGACATTTGGAAAGTATTGTGCAAGCTGGCCACGCTGCCTATATTTCTAACACAGAATTTAGATCAAACATAAATGATTCTCAATGAATAAACAACTAATACATCTCTTGAGTGAAAAATACAGGCATTTACAGATGAATCACTACTGAATTTATTTAGTTTAAGAGAGAAGTCAATAAAGGAACGTGGAAAGCTAAAAAAAAAAAAATATGAAAATTAAAGTTGCGAGGTAATTAAAGGCCACATAAAAATAAAATTCGGGAAAAGATAAATGTAGCTCAAGTCAGTTCACTGTTAGTGACAAATGTGCACCATTTCCAACACTTATTTTCTATTTTTACAAAATACAAACGAAATCCCAGAAAACAATAATTAGTCTGATCAGGACGAAAATAGATTATCCAATATTATAGTCACCAGTGACATAGTCCTCAGACAACTAATTAGATGGAAGCCAAACAAGTCATCAAGCTTTGATGAGCTATTTTCAAGAGTTCTAAAGGAATGTATTTACAACCTAGAAAACCATTACCTAGTCTTTACAGATCACTAACAACGGGTATTGTACTGGATAAGCAGAAATTGGCAAATGTGATACTTGTTTACCAAAAGGGAGATTGGTCTATAAGTTGAAGGCCTTATCAGTTTAACCTCAATTATGGATAAGTTGGTGGAATTAATAATAGGTAATGCAATTCGAAGCCAACTTTAAATATATGATTTGCTCAATGAACCTTAACAAGGTTTTACGAAGAGTCGTTCATGTTAAGGTATTCCAAGCGGTAGGATAAGATAAACAATACGATATTGGGCATACGAATTTCAGGAAAATGATTTAGTAGCGGCACATGGCATAGAAAGTATCTCCTGGGTCGAGGCAAAGCTTAAAAGTTAGGCAACAGAGTTTGCATTAATGGTGAGAAATGGGGATTGTGGTCACTTACAAATGACGAGTCACTGGTGTCAGTATTAGGACCCACGTTGTTCACAATCTACGTACATGACATACATGAGGGAATAAACTGCTACGTAAGTTTGCCAATTACGTTATAATAGGCCGTCATAATTTCTGATGAGGACGCAAGAAAATTACAGGATAACCTGAGTAGGTTGCTGTAGTGGTCGAAAAAGAGGAAGATGCAGCTCATTCCAGAGAAGGATAAGGCTTTAATCCTGGTAAAAATAACAACTATGGTACTTGTAAGTTAATTAATGTAATGTAGATTCTTAGTTAAAGTGAATGCGATAAAGATTTAAAGAGTTCTGGTCAGCAGAAATTTAAAGTCATGGCAACAGTGCACAAGTGTCCGGAATAAATCTAATACAGTTTTTGCCTTCACATCAGAAATTAAAAAATAAAGTCCAAATGTTATACTTTAATTCATTCGTCTTTCGTCATGCCTCACTGAGATTACGTTCCTCATTTCGGTTTACATGTAACAGATTAGACATAAATGCACCGAAAAACCTACAGATTAGGATGAAGTTGATTCTATGTATTAGAAGGCTTTACTTCTCTGGAAAGGCGTAGAATTATGGGAGATATGACTGATATGCACAAATGAAAAACAGGAATAAATAAAAGGGACAGAAATAGCACGTTGAAAATATTTAACCAAGACTAGACTCGCAAGAATGGACTAATGTTGGATAAATTTAGATTTAGAAAATATACAGGGCTTTACTGGTTTGTCAACAGAGTTGTAGACGAGTGAAAAACTCCCAGGTAGTGTCATTATCTTCCTTTGTAGTTCCTCAAAATTATCTCACTGTTGATAAGTATTATTTACTAAATTAAGGCTAACCTTACATATGTATTAAACTTAAGGTCTATGTGATTACTCGAACTTTAGTATATTACCTTAATTTAATTAGGCTGAAAAATCAGTTTTTGGCACAAATTTAAAAATCTTACACTTCGTGATAATTTACGTGGAGGAGAACCAGACAATCACTATCAATAACGGAACCCATTACACACCAAGACTTTGGCCATCGTCTACCAGCAACAGAACGACCGTCATACACACTGCCACACACAAAATCACAAACTAGAGAAAATATTTCAGAGGATAACATCCGCACACGAACGTGCAGAAAACTGGCTTGAAGAGGCAGATGGGAAAAGGGAAACAACCTGCAATTCATGTAAAGATACGCTGGTATAAAAACGAAAATTGCTCATGTCTAACCACAACATGACTGTCTAGTTAGAGGACTCTCAAATACACACTTTTGCCCCATTTTTTTTATAATTTTTATCAACTGCACTAGTCTGACTCGCTGATTTATCTTAAGGCATGAGGGGTTTATATTGCCCGTTATCCCGACCTTCCAACACGGATCAAGTGCACCGATCTCAAAGGACTCTGGTAACTGATTCATTTCAGAACATAAAACACATTAATTAACTTGTTTTAGATTTTAAATCATCTACATTCTTCTCTTTTTTCTTCTGTCCGCTAATTTCCTTTGTCTTACACCCCCATCCCCTTCACCTCAATCCTGCAGTCTTTATCGGTCCTCCATCTCTCTTCGGCCTTCAGTAGTCCATCAATCAATGCTCCCTCAATCTTTCTCCAGATCCAAATCCCCTCTTCAACCCCTCACCACAACCCAGCCTGTGTGATGGAATATGACAGGGAAAATATTACTCGTTATTCTTTCTTATCCTTTCTACCACAAAACTATTATACAAAATAGGGCAGCCGCACACTCTGTGTCTTCTCATTATGTAACTTAACTATCATATAGTAAAATATTGTTTTGCACATTGCGTTCCCACAATTAACTGTCATATAGACTAGGGTAGTCACACACGCAGGTGTTTCTACCATATACTATCATATGGTAGCCGCAAACCTCGGGTGCTCCCACCATGTAACTGTCATACAGGACAGGGCAATCTCTCACTGTGGTAATGACTCACGAAATCGTAATAACAGGATTGCAAACAGACTACGGAACACGACTGTTTGCTATCGTCTTATTACGATTTCTTGAGTCATGATAGCGGCTTTGAGGGAACTTCAGCTAGAGTTTGCCACGAAGACGCTGGTTTGGGATTCATTTGTAAAATCATGCATTTGTAATCACACTGATGACTCATGCTAACTTTCCTCTGGTGAACAGAAATATACCTAGTTGCATGAATCTTATTAGAGCCAGCTGACCGAGTGGTTAACGCACTGGCCTGTAATTTTAGGTCTCATTTGCCCTGGAGTTCAAAGCCCAGCCGTTCCATGGTTTGACTGCGGTTATATCCAGTCATGTTAAAAAAAAAAATTGCCATTCGCCTCATCCTGTCATCTTTCGCTGCTCCTATAACTATCTTACCTCATTTGCTCTGCTTATTCTCCAGTACAGCGCTTCCAGGGCCGTACCAAGTAAATGCCACAAGGGTCTTGACTGGACCCAGCCTCAGTATGAGCCTCCAGGTGATTACTGTTCTACGCACATGCCAACAAGCGTCAGAGCTCTCTTCATCACCTACTGCACTGTCAGGCAATGAGGAGACAGCGGAGGCAACGGTAGCACAGACGGACCAGAGAACTGTAAGTGATAAACACACACACACACGCCTCCTAGGCGTGTGTGTGTGTGTATGTATGTTTGGCAGGCGAGCCAAACACCATGCAAGTTATAATAAAAGCATTCCTATTCACCGCCAAATAACCTGCAACCACCACTCGATGCTTCTCTTGCAATCCCAATGTGTGTGTGTATAATATATATATATATATATATATATATATATATATATATATATATATATATATATATATATATATATATATATATATATATATATATATAGTAAATGCGAGGGTTTTGGCAAGAGGCGTGGAGTTAAAAGATAAAGAATCACACACAAAGTGGGAGTTGTCACAGCTGCTCTTTGCTGATGACACTGTGCTCTTGGGAGATTCTGAAGAGAAGTTGCAGAGATTGGTGGATGAATTTGGTAGGGTGTGCAAAAGAAGAAAATTAAAGGTGAATACAGGAAAGAGTAAGGTTATGAGGATAACAAAAAGATTAGGTGATGAAAGATTGAATATCAGATTGGAGGGAGAGAGTATGGAGGAGGTGAACGTATTCAGATATTTGGGAGTGGACGTGTCAGCGGATGGGTCTATGAAAGATGAGGTGAATCATAGAATTGATGAGGGAAAAAGAGTGAGTGGTGCACTTAGGAGTCTGTGGAGACAAAGAACTTTGTCCTTGGAGGCAAAGAGGGGAATGTATGAGAGTATAGTTTTACCAACGCTCTTATATGGGTGTGAAGCGTGGGTGATGAATGTTGCAGCAAGGAGAAGGCTGGAGGCAGTGGAGATGTCATGTCTGAGGGCAATGTGTGGTGTGAATATAATGCAGAGAATTCGTAGTTTGGAAGTTAGGAGGAGGTGCGGGATTACCAAAACTGTTGTCCAGAGGGCTGAGGAAGGGTTGTTGAGGTGGTTCGGACATGTAGAGAGAATGGAGCGAAACAGAATGACTTCAAGAGTGTATCAGTCTGTAGTGGAAGGAAGGCGGGGTAGGGGTCGGCCTAGGAAGGGTTGGAGGGAGGGGGTAAAGGAGGTTTTGTGTGCGAGGGGCTTGGACTTCCAGCAGGCATGCGTGAGCGTGTTTGATAGGAGTGAATGGAGACAAATGGTTTTTAATACTTGACGTGCTGTTGGAGTGTGAGCAAAGTAACATTTATGAAGGGATTCAGGGAAACCGGCAGGCCGGACTTGAGTCCTGGAGATGGGAAGTACAGTGCCTGCACTCTGAAGGAGGGGTGTTAATGTTGCAGTTCAAAAACTGTAGTGTAAAGCACCCTTCTGGCAAGACAGTGATGGAGTGAATGATGGTGAAAGTTTTTCTTTTTCGGGCCACCCTGCCTTGGTGGGAATCGGCCGGTGTGATAATAAAAAAAAAAATATATATATATACACATATATACATATATACACACGAGGATCAATAACCCCAATTACGTAATAAGATATTGAAGGTCAAGCCAGTAGAGTACGAACCAGCAAAACCAAGGCAACAGACTGGCAACAATAACAATTCAATACCATCCGAGCTGGTAATAATAGTAAATTGCTGAAGGAAATATCATGGGTACAATAGGATATGCTCCAACCTCCTGAGGCTGTGGTTAATAGTAGGACACACGGGCTCAAGACAGTAATTTTCTTCCGAGGACAGATAACAATCTACTGTCTTGTGATTTTGCTTCCCAGGGAGCAACAAACTAACCGGAAGCTGAGACCTTTTTCATTTTGTTGACCATATAAATCGTGTTAAGAGGACACATGTGCAACTAATGTGATATTTTACTGTAGGCAACGTTTCGCTCTCCAGGAGATTTGCCAAACCGTTACGCTTGACAGCTCCTGGAGATTCAAACGTTGCCACAATAAAATATCACATTAGCTGCACATGTGAGCTTTTACTAAACATATTGTCGGTAATTCTATCTTTATTCATATAAAACTTCTCTACCAGCAACATAAAACAAACAAAAATCACGCGAAATATGTCGCAAAAAATAACGAGGCGCAGGATAATCATCATGTAAGTTAAGTGTAGCGCAAAACTCATTTGGTTTCACCCAGAGAAGTGATGGAGACTCGATCCTCCGTCCATGGTCACGAGACAGAACCTGACTAAGGCTTGGTGGTGTAGCTGTTTGAAAAAAAAAAACTTGTTACTACATATTTAAAGGACTGATGAAGCCTCATTTACGCTAGATATTGTTGTTTTGATGTCCATATTACTGATTATTTATAAATGGCGCTGGAAAATATACAGATAATGAATGGTTGGTTTATTAAGCTTAAAGCTTACTGTCTACACGAGGGTCATTAAGCATCCCGAATATACACAACAAATACTTTATTATCTAAAACAGGGCTTAAAGTAAATTCTCAACGTATATATACAGAGATATACACCTGTCGGTGTATAAATCTCTACGATATTATTTATATAGATTATAATTGAAATTGTATTCTACTGAAAGGATAAAAATAGGGGATGATATGCCTGGAGTGTTAAAAGATGAGACACATCTAAAAGGAACAAATAAGGTTCTGACTACGTCAAAACATGATGAAACTCGCAGTATTGGATTCAAATGAAACAAATTCATATTTGAAAAATATAGGAAAACAATAAGAGCTGCATTTGAGTGGAACAAACAGGCAAGTAGCGCCATTGAAGCAGAATATTACAATGAGCAGTTTTAAATTTTACAAAATATAAGTATAATGTCAAATGACCCGAGTAAAGCCGTCTTCTGGACTTCTTGATACAAAGCCGGTCATTACTGCCGGCGTACTGTCAACAGTAATAAAGAACATAAAAGTGAAGACCAAGCTTTTAATATCAGAACGTGTCGCACTATAAATCTCTTAACTTTATTTAATGGCTCGATTGCAAACAGTTTGGCACTGTTGCCTTGATATCCTATTTTTATTAACTGGAATATTCAGTAACAGCGCTGCCCCACCCTTCCTACCTACCAGCTCTTCCCACACAAGCCTTCGTAAATAAAGGGAGTATATATTATTTAATTCGAAATCATATCATTACCTTTACAAATCAAGGTCGGGTTCCAGCTGGCCATAACGCTGCATTACAACTTCGTAAGATGTGCAGCATTACGGAAAAACCGAAGCTAACAGACGGTTATACCATAGCAGTTTTGATACCGGGAATGTATTGATCATAAATGTGAGGTATTTGAAGCAGAAGAATAAGTACGAAAATTAATACTGAGTCGATAATACCAAGCTCGGAGTAATAATGTAAAACAGAATGTTGGTCTTTAGTTTATAATTATAGGAGAGGTTTTACATGATATAACAACTAACATGATGGGTGATATTGCTTAAGATTCATCTTCGATAAGATAAGAACAGTGATCAGAAAGATAAAGAATTAGACACGTGCAACATCTGGGTATCTTTATTTGTAGACGTTTTGCTATCCAGTGGATCTATCAACACGATACAATGATATAATGTGAAGACAGTAGAATTATATACAAAATATGAAGTAATCGGTCCCTCAGCCTTGGAGTTGAAGAGCTCCTTAGCCTTCAAGACTACGGTGCTCTTTTCTATATAGTTCCGCTTCCATATTATGTCCTTGTATTGATGAAGACACTGGATGGCGAAACATCAACAAGTAAAGATACCTAAGCGTTGCATATGTGTCTAATTCTTCGTCTTGTCGGTATTATAAAGCATTCACGTAAAGTGATGAGAAGGCTGAGGTAGTACGAAGTTGTTGAGTGTTTGTTTTTTATGAGGTTATTAAGCCGAACCATATTTGGTCTAACGAGAAAACCGATGTCACATTAATTCTACTGCATTTGGTAATTTAAGATATTAGTGGGCAGGAATACATGTTTATGAGTCTTGCGTCTGGTTGACCCTGGTTATTATTAGTCTACTGAAATTGTTAAGCGAGTTCAACTTATCTTGTGGCTTAAATTGATGTATTCGAGAATGTCAAAACTGAAGTTAGTCATGTGGGACTTTGCTATTGTGTGGGATAATCTAGGTTTATTTAACGCTTTCACCCCTTCGTGTGTTAGTGTGACTTGTAAATGGTCCAGGTAAGACTGAAACGTCGTCATAAGCGTCTCTTTAATCTGTGCAGATTTTTTGTGTATTGTTCCAGTCGCGGTATTGTGTTTCTTTTTCTTTAATTATCGATATATATGTTTTAAATAAAAAAAAATGTCGTCACTATGTGCATCTCTAGTGTTTATATTTTGCACAGTAAAGCGCAACTCCCCTTACATCTACAGGTATACAGGCCTTTGTATCCAGGTATATGTTATGGTAGGTTTTTAAGTACTGCTATGGAACACTAATATGTTCCATCAATAAGAAACATTTTCTGGCAAGGGTTGCATAGTTCTTGCCATTATTGTCTGTAGATAATGGCTACTCTTGACACTCCATTGAATATTTAATACCGGTCAATTTTAGTATATACACGCGTACGCGCCAGCGCCCGCGCGCGCACACACACACACACACACACACACACACACACACACACACACACACACAGTAAAAAACTTTAAACTTACGGCAATGAAGTGCTTTTAAACAATTAAAGTAAATAATGTGAGGAAATTAATGGTGTATTGACGTACTAGTATTTATAAATTAAATACATATGATGAGATTATAACTAGAATTGATAATTAAGACGAGTTTGCAACACAAGTTATTACAATCAATTTAGCAAAGATAAGAAAAGTTACAAACGTATAACTAGGAACTTTTATCAATGTTAGAACACTTATACATGAACTAAGCGTAACTGAGCTCTGCAGAGGTTATGCTAATATAACCTGCAACATCATGTACTAGAAAACAAGAGGAATGTTCACAATGTTAATTGGTACCATCTGAAGCGAACTTGTCTCAACAATGACCCACGAAATCGTCATGTTGACGGGTTTGAGGGGACTTGAGCTAGAGTTCGTCACGGTCATGCTAGCTGGAGATTCGTCTGTAAAAACTTGCATTTGTGGTCACAGTGGTGCCTGTGCTAACCTTCCTATGGTGTAAAAATATAACTAGTTGGAACACTTGGAAATGAGAGAATCTATCGAAGAAAACTAATATGGATTCAGGGGCTAGAAAAAAAATGTCTAACGAACTTAATGGAATTTTATGAAAATTTCGTAGATATGAAATAAGTCAGGGATGGAGAACTGCATTATCCAGGAATGCAACGAAATATCTGATACTGTACCAGACCAGAACTAGAATGGAAGAACAGGTAAGAATAACAAGTGGGGATCCAATTACTGTACCAGAAAACAAAGATCGTCCGGGTTAGGTGTGTTTGTTGATATGAAAAAAGTTTGTGTGATAAGAACAGGGCAGGAAAAAGACAGACTACATGGATACCCGGATGCGGTGCAGATGTGGCCCATCAGGTGATTACTGTAAGTTCAACCCAAACAAAAATATAAAATAATGTCGATTAGAAAAGGTGAAGGAAGATCAGAGACAATACAAGGTAGAAGATAAGAAGCAGCAAAAGTAGAGAACCGGAGGTTAAATGGTTATAACTATGACCATAATTTTTTCAAAGGAGTGGACCGATAACCCAGCGGAAGGCATCGGTCAGATGACCAAACGCCAGATGACCATCGGTCAGATGACCAATCTTATTATAACAAGCCCAATTTAATTTAGCCTACTCCAACTAAATATATTTTATATAAGTTTACAATAATTTAATAAACAAACACAATTAAATATATACTTTTTTTCGTTAGATTCAGAACAATTTTTGCGAAATTATTGCATACACAAATTTTTGCTTGCCTTATTCTTCAAGGAGTCGCTATTTAAGCCAAAATCCCAAGCTTTACTTATTCGGCACGACATACATACGTTAGGTCCCCCGTCAAGCATGCGGCCCCACTAGGCAGCTCCCACCTGATCAAGCACGTGATGAAACTAGAGATGGTCCAATTGTTTTAACTTACCCAAACAGGTTTTGGAAGAGCAGTGCACTAACAGAGACAGTTTCCACGTATAAAAGAGCAACAAGTTACAGTGCAGTTGTATATTATTTATTGAGAAACGCTAAAACCATAAGGTTTACGCAGTCTCTGAGGATTGTAAGTAATCTGGTACAATCTGAGGAAGAGGAGGGTAGCTTAAACTCCTTGGAGCAAAACCCCATCACCAGCATCAATACACCCTCTTTGAAAAGGGGAAGATAGAGATAAATTACTTGTACATAGATGTCCAGATACATGAGGATACATATTGAAATGACAAACATTAGAAAAAATTACGATGGCAAATTCAACACTAGGTTACAAAAGTAACAACGATAAAGACCACAATAACCAGCACTGCGGGAGAAGGTAACTTAAAAGATGGGAGTCATGAACCGAGACTTGACCCATGTAAATAAAAATGAGTGAATGGTGAGGTGTTCTCTCCATGGCGACAGCTTGTTGAATCAAGCCTTCAGTTGTTTGGCTTGGAGATCTGCAAAATGTACCTCCATCTTGATTTTCAGAACTTTAATCAGATTCCTTATGGTCTGCATATCTTAGTGGTTTGGTCTCAGCGTCTTGTGTATTCTGCAACCTTTTTTTTTTTCTTTTTTTTTGGCTGCTATTTTGAAATTTTATTTTTGAGGATTATTCCACAAGCTGGCTGTTTCGGAAATGTTATTATAATCATCTTGTAGTCTGTATTTCCTGTTTTTTTTTTATAACAGCCTCCAATATTTTACTTAATTGGTTATTCGGGTAATACTGAGAAACCTGGAGCTTGTTTTGTTTCGCCAGCGACCTTTGTTTTTGTTCGTGGCTGCGAGGAAAGACTGACCTCAGCATTCCTCGAGGCTTGACTTGGCGAGTATTTTCGTATTCTGTAGTTTTTCTTTGACACTGCTGTCCTTCCTCGGCTTCCCTTCACGATGCTGGAAGCAACAACTTTTAATTAAATGTGTACGAATCTCAAACTGGAAAACTTGGTGAGCAGTAGAGTTTGGCAGCGTCACGATGGAGGTTCCTGTTTGAAGTCAACTTACCCTTATTTTATTAAGTTAATTTTTGCACATTATTCCCCACATTAATATCTTAACACTCCTGGTAAACTATTTTGTTTCTGTATCTTAAATTACTGTGGTAGGTTAGGTTGGGTTAGGTAACATAAACCTATAAACCTCAGGTTTAACCTCGAATAAGAGCGAATAAAAAAATTCTGCAGTACTATAGGCAACGCTGAGGCTCAGCAACACCAGGAAACTCTCAAACAATTCGTGTGTATCACTCGAATTACGGTTTATTTTTATTATTGTAGAGATGTAGCAGGCTTGTTTGGGTCAGTATTTTGGATTGCTTGCTTGATCTTCCAGTGATTTTATTTTCACGTTAAGTTTCCAGGAACCCGGCAGCTGCTTAATGCGGGACTACACTATTACTGGTCAGTGGACTTTGCTAGAGAACTACTACGTAAGTTTCAGACATCGTGAGTGCATGAGTAATCTCTCCAGGAATCCCTTATAGAGGTCCTTTCCTCTAAACCTACATCTTTATCGAGCTCCTTCATCTAAACTTAAAACCACCTTTCTTTAAACCAACACACGCTCCTGACTAAACCAATTACCCCTTTCCAGGCTCCTTCCACTGAACTAACCTCCTCCTAGGCTCCTTCCTATAAACCAACAACGCTTCCTCATGGCTCCCTTTTCTCTAAACCAATAACCCTCTGATAATCCCTTTCTTCAGACCCTTTCTCTAAACTAGCAACGCTCCCAGGACTCCTTTTCCTTTATAGTTAAACCAACAACATTCCAGACCCCATCCTCTTAACAACATATTTAGGCCTCTTTCCCTAAACGTAAACCAACACCCCGAGTCCCTCCACTAAACCAACAAATACCTAAATCAACAAAACTCTTTACTAAAATTAAACCAGCAACCCCCATACCCCCAACCACCCGCAGACTCATTTTCCCTAAAGTAACTAATAACCACTTCCCAGGCTCCTTCCTCTCAACCCAGGATCAAGACCCTCACTTGGTTCGGGAAGAATCTTCTGATGGCTGGCGGATAATCCCTAACCTCATAAAATATAGTTTTCAAAACCTGTGAGAAGAAATTTAAATAAGGACCCAAAGAGAGGTAAAAATAATGAAAAAAATGTGATAATGTGATTAATCCCTTGAAGCTTTATCTTACAACGATTTAAAGTTGGCATCTTGTCAGTTCTCAAAACCACGATTTTTTGAAAAAAAAAAATTTCCAACTCGAAAATGTTTTCTCCAACAGATTTTGTGATGGAGAACAATTATTTTGCTTAACGACTATTTGCTTTGGTGCTAAGTAGGTATAAGTACTATTTGGGTATCAGTCTAATGAGATTTCAATCAAGTTTTGAGTAGCAAGATGAATGCCATGTAAAATTTCAGACCATGAGGCGTATATGATTTTTAAATTCTGGGAGGCGAAGCGATTGTTATTTTAAATTTCGAGTGTGCGACAAAAAAAAAATGAGTTTGGAAATCACTGTTCTAAATCTACAGTCCTCCCAGTCCTCTTTCTCTAGACTAACAAACTATGGGGTGCGACACCCAGGGATGAGCAAGATTTCATGGGAAAGAAGGGGAGGCAGGAAGGCCATTGGAAGATCTGTTTGGAAAGTGAACACACAATATTTTGGAGTTCTCAAGTAACATGAACTTTAAGCTGCCAACAATACACTCAGCTATCATTGGTAACGATAACACAATTCGAATGTTCATCGCTAAGCTACAGTTGTAGAAGAGACGCGCAAAACAAAGAACTACAGAATCTTTTCCTGTCTTGAAATGCGGAAAAGAAAAAACTCACTGATAGCTTTAAAATTGAGATGGAGTCGCCCCCAAGCTCTGCAAGACGAGTTCCATCAATATTATCCTGATTTAATCCAATTCTGTTTCGAATTCAATCTTGCCAGGGTATTATTTTTCACTGCGGTCGTGGATGCCCCTGAAGCACTGCAAGAATTGCTTAACTTAAAGTTTCAATACGTTGCAAAGGGTGGCTACAAATTTGGAGAAGTTTTAGGTGGAATATCTACCACTATGATAATATACACTAGTGAACCCTTAAATCTGTATCATTTTCATCACCACAGACCGGGCCGCGGGGGCGTTGACCCCCGGAACTCTCTCCAGGTAAACTCTCCAGGTAATATCTGTGTGGATTTGCATTTTTTTGAAACCGAACCCAATTAACGAAACGATAACTTGTGCAAGAAAGGTATAAAATACCGACAATATGAAAGTTAAGACACATGTGCAACATCTGGGTATCTTTATTGTAGACGTTTCGCCATCCAGTGGCTTTATCAATACAGATTCTAGGACATAATTAGAAGACAGAAGAACAGTAGACACTGCAACATTATGGAATCTTGGTTCAGAGGACATCTACAAGACCTTCTTCACGGCTACTATAACCCATCCCTTTGGGTAGGATCTACTTCCACTGGGGAATCCCACCTACCAGTGACTATGCCCTCGTCTGCTACACGTCCTTATCCACTGACGCCTATATAACCACCAGTATTCTTGCCTTTGCTCCAGCTTCTCCACCACCACGATGCTGTGAACACTAACTCCAAGGCTGAGGGACTGATTACCTCATATTTTGTATATAGTTCTACTGTTTTCTAATTATGTCCTAGAATCTGTATTGATAAAGCCACTGGATGGCGAAACGTCTACAATAAAGATATCCAGATGTTGCACATGTGAAACGATAACTGATGTGTCGATTGATGTTCGAAGCGCACTCAGCTGAACATTAAGCATAAAAGAACCAGTATCGTGCATCTCATTAAGAGTGCTTACCTGTGATAAATTTAAATTTTCATCGAGTTTCATTGTAATATCGATGGCAGTTTGTGGGTGAAGAAATAAAAACTGAGATTACGCACCATTATATATCTATTTCGTTTTGTTTTAATATTAAATAAAAAATGTGCAATCCTTTTCATTAGGACCTACCTACTTGCTTGTCATTAGGAACCCACCTGCTTGCCATTAAGACATACCTGCTTACCATTAGGACACACCTGCTTGTCATTAGAACGTACCTGTTAGTAAAATCTATAAATATTTAAAACTTTGTTTAGCACAACAGTTGGTGGCATATAAAGTATGAGACACAAATGCAAGACGATGTCAAGATTCGTTCTTAAGATACACTTAACAAATATAATATTTAGCATCTTCAAACATCAGGTAAAGTGGGGAAGGGGTTCTGAGACTGAGTTCCTAGGACGACGGGGGCTCAGAAATTTGAGAACTACTGTTCTAAAGAAACTTCACTTTCCCCAATCGCTCTTCCTCTCCAGTAACTACACTTTCCCCAATCGCTCTTCCTTTCCAGTAACTACACTTTCCCCAATCGCTCTTCCTTTCCAGTAACTACACTTTCCCCAATCGCTCTTCCTTTCCAGTAACTACACTTTCCCCAATCGCTCTTCCTTTCCAGTAACTACACTTTCCCCAATCGCTCTTCCTCTCTAGTAACTACACTTTCCCCAATCGCTCTTCCTCTCCAGTAACTACACCTTCCCCAATCGCTCTTCCTCTTTAGTAACTACACTTTCCCCAATCGCTCTTCCTCTCTAGTAACTACACTTTCCCAAATCGCTCTTCCTCTCTAGTAACTACACTTTCCCCAATCGCTCTTCCTCTCTAGTAACTACACTTTCCCCAATCGCTCTTCCTCTCCAGTAACTACACTTTCCCCAATCGCTCTTCCTCTCTAGTAACTACACTTTCCCCAATCGCTCTTCCTCTCTAGTAACTACACTTTCCCCAATCGCTCTTCCTCTCCAGTAACTACACCTTCCCCAATCGCTCTTCCTCTCTAGTAACTACACTTTCCCCAATCGCTCTTCCTCTCTAGTAACTACACTTTCCCCAATCGCTCCTCTCCAGTAACTACACTTTCCCCAATCGCTCTTCCTCTCTAGTAACTACACTTTCCCCAATCGCTCTTCCTCTCTAGTAACTACACTTTCCCCAATCGCTCCTCATTAGTAACTACACCTTCCCCAATCGCTCTTCCTCTCTAGTAACTACACTTTCCCCAATCGCTCTTCCTCTCTAGTAACTACACTTTCCCCAATCGCTCCTCTCCAGTAACTACACTTTCCCCAATCGCTCCTCTTTAGTAACTACACTTTCCCCAATCGCTCTTCCTCTCCAGTAACTACACCTTCCCCAATCGCTCTTCCTCTCTAGTAACTACACTTTCCCCAATCGCTCCTCTCCAGTAACTACACCTTCCCCAATCGCTCCTCTTTAGTAACTACACCTTCCCCAATCGCTCTTCCTCTCCAGTAACTACACCTTCCCCAATCGCTCTTCCTCCCTAGTAACTACACCTTCCCCAATCGCTCTTCCTCTCCAGTAACTACACCTTCCCCAATCGCTCTTCCTCTCTAGTAACTACACCTTTCCCAATCGCTCTTCCTCTCTAGTAACTACACCTTCCCCAATCGCTCTTCCTCTCTAGTAACACCTTCCCCAATCGCTCCTCTCTAGTAACCACCTTCCCCAATCGCTCTTCCTCCCTAGTAACTACAGCTTCCCCAATCGCTCTTCCTCTCTAGTAACTACACCTTTCCCAATCGCTCTTCCTCTCTAGTAACTACACCTTCCCCAATCGCTCTTCCTCTCTAGTAACACCTTCCCCAATCGCTCCTCTCTCGTAACCACCTTCCCCAATCGCTCTTCCTCCCTAGTAACTACAGCTTCCCCAATCGCTCTTCCTCTTTAGTAACTACACCTTCCCCAATCGCTCTTCCTCCCTAGTAACTACACCTTCCCCAATCGCTCTTCCTCTCTAGTAACTATACCTTCCCCAATCGCTCTTCCTCTCTAGTAACACCTTCCCCAATCGCTCTTCCTCCCTAGTAACTACACCTTCCCCAATCGCTCCTCTCTAGTAACTACACCTTCCCCAATCGCTCTTCCTCTCTAGTGACACCTTCCCCAATCGCTCCTCTCTAGTAACCACCTTCCCCAATCGCTCTTCCTCTTTAGTAACTACACCTTCCCCAATCGCTCTTCCTCTCTAGTAACTACACCTTCCCCAATCGCTCTTCCTCTCTAGTAACTACACCTTCCCCAATCGCCCCTCTCTAGTAACTACACCTTCCCCAATCGCTCTTCCTCTCTAGTGACTACACCTTCCCCAATCGCTCCTCTCTAGTAACCACCTTCCCCAATCGCTCTTCCTCTTTAGTAACTACACCTTCCCCAATCGCTCTTCCTCTCTAGTAACTACACCTTCCCCAATCGCTCTTCCTCTCTAGTAACTACAACTTCCCCAATAGCTCTTCCTCGCTAGTACACCTTCCCCAATCGCTCTTCCTCTCTAGTAACACCTTCCCCAATCGCTCTTCCTCTAGTAACTACACCTTCCCCAATCACTCTTCCTCTCTAGTAACTACACCTTCCCCAATCGCTATTCCTCGCTAGTAACTACACCTTCCCCAATCGCTCTTCCTCTCTAGTAACACCTTCCCCAATCGCTCTTCCTCTCTAGTAAGTACACCTTCCCCAATCACTCTTCCTCTCTAGTAACTACACCTTCCCCAATCGCTCTTCCTCTCTAGTACACCTTCCCCAATTGCTCCTCTCTAGTAACACCCTCCCCAATCGCTCTTCCTCGCTAGTAACTACAATTTCCCCAATCGCTCTTCCTCTCCAGTAACTACACTTTCCCCATTCGCTCTTCCTCTCTAGTAACTACACTTTCCCCAATCGCTCCTCTCTAGTAACACCTTCCCCAATCGCTCTTCCTCCCAAGTAACTACACTTTCCCCAATCGCTCCTCTCCAGTAACTTCACCTTCCCAAATCGCTCTTCCTCTCTAGTAACTACACCTTCCCCAATCGCTCTTCCTCTAGTAACTACACCTTCCCCAATCGCTCTTCCTCTCTAGTAACTACACCTTCCCCAATCGCTCTTCCTCTCTAGTAACTACACCTTCCCCAATCGCTCTTCCTCTCTAACACCTTCCCCAATCGCTCTTCCTCTCCAGTAACTACACCTTCCCCAATCGCTCCTCTCTAGTAATTACACCTTCCCCAATCGCTCTTCCTCCCTAGTAACTACACCTTCCCCAATCGCTCTTCCTCTTTAGTAACTACTTTCCCCAATCGCTCCTCTCTAGTAACTACACCTTCCCCAATCACTCTTCCTCTCTAGTAACTACACCTTCCCCAATCGCTCTTCCTCTCTAGTAACACCTTCCCCAATCGCTCTTCCTCTAGTAACTACACCTTCCCCAATCACTCTTCCTCTCTAGTAACTACACCTTCCCCAATCGCTCTTCCTCTCTAGTAACTACGCCTTCCCCAATCGCTCCTCTCTAGTACTACACCTTCCCCAATCACTCTTCCTCTCTAGTAACACCTTCCCCAATCGCTCTCTCTAGTAACTACAACTTCCCCAATAGCTCTTCCTCGCTAGTAACTACACCTTCCCCAATCGCTCTTCCTCTCTAGTAACTACACCTTCCCCAATCGCTCTTCCTCTCTAGTAACTACACCTTCCCCAATCGCTCTTCCTCTCTAGTAACTACACCTTCCCCAATCGCTCTTCCTCTCTAGTAACTACACCTTCCCCAATCGCTCTTCCTCTCTAGTAACTACACCTTCCCCAATCGCTCTTCCTCTTTAGTAACTACACCTTCCCCAATCGCTCTTCCTCTTTAATAACTACACCTTCCCCAATCGCTCTTCCTCTCTAGTAACACCTTCCCCAATCGCTCCTCTCCAGTAACTACACCTTCCCCAATCGCTCTTCCTCGCTAGTAACACCTTCCCCAATCGCTCTTCCTCGCTAGTAACTACAATTTCCCCAATCGCTCCTCTCTAGTAACTACACCTTCCCCAATCGCTCTTCCTCTCTAGTAACTACACCTTCCCCAATCACTCTTCCTCTCTAGTAACACCTTCCCCAATCGCTCTTACTCTCTAGTAACACCTTCCCCAATCACTCTTCCTCGCTAGTAACTACACCTTCCCCAATCGCTCTTCCTCTCTAGTAACACCTTCCCCAATCGCTCTTATTCTCTAGTAACTACGCCTTCCCCAATCGCTCTTCCTCTCTAGTAACTACTACAACTTCCCCAATCGCTCTTCCTCTATAGTAACTACACCTTCCCCAATCGCTCTTCCTCTCTAGTAACTACAACTTCCCCAATAGCTCTTCCTCGCTAGTAAGTACACCTTCCCCAATCGCTCTTCCTCTCCAGTAACTACACCTTCCCCAATCGCTCTTCCTCGCTAGTAACTACACCTTCCCCAATCGCTCTTCCTCTCTAGTAACACCTTCCCCAATCGCTCTTCCTCTCTAGTAACTACACCTTCCCCAATCGCTCTTCCTCTCTAGTAACTACACCTTCCCCAATCGCTCCTCTCTAGTAACTACACCTTCCCCAATCGCTCTTCCTCGCTAGTAACTACACCTTCCCCAATCGCTCTTCCTCGCTAGTAACTACAATTTCCCCAATCGCTCTTCCTCTCTAGTAACTACACCTTCCCCAATCGCTCTTCCTCTCTAGTAACTACACCTTCCCCAATCGCTCTTCCTCTCTAATAACACCTTCCCCAATCGCTCTTACTCTCTAGTAACTACACCTTTCCCAATCACTCTTCCTCGCTAGTAACTACACCTTCCCCAATCGGTCTTCCTCTCTAGTAACTACACCTTCCCCAATCGCTCTTCCTCGCTAGTAACCCTCCTCCCTCATCCTCTCAGCCTCCTTCCCACCTTCAAGAAATTGATGTGCTTTTGTGTCCATTATGAGGTCCGCATGTGTACGAATTGTTGGTTGTCATTTATGTAACTATCATATCTTGTGTTTGTTGCACTTATGTCTGGAGTTACGAGGCTCACGAGTCTTAACTCAGACATCCCAAAAACCTCGAAAAACTTTTATTGTAGCCAAATTACAATAATTACTCAGCGAGCGCTCCAGCAAGCTGGCCTGAGACTCTGTTGTGTTGTGCTGGGTAAAAACTGGCTTTCCAGCACACACCACCAACCCTCTCACGCCGCCGCCGCTTGCATTATCAAAACCAACACCAGCAGATGAGA
>NC_091331.1:24230738-24388405 GCF_038502225.1 Cherax quadricarinatus
CCCTTCCCTAACAGATGACATTGATAAAAACGCTGATCACAATTTCATATCATCACTTGCAGATGATGCCAGACTATGAAAATCGTTTCAGTAGAAGACATGGAAAAATTGCAAGAAGATATAATCAGAGTCTTCCATTGGACAGTGGAGAATAACATGATGTTCAATGGTGACAGGTTTCAGCTTAGATATGGAAAGAAATAAGAATTCAGAAGAGATATAGTATACAAAATGCAAGATCACCAAATAGAATGAAATTAATATTTTCTTTTTTTACACAAATCAGTTTTACAGGCCAGGAACTGTTACCCTACCTTAGCTCATTCCCAAGCCCAGCTCTAAGGTATACTACCACTTCCCAGGATGCCACCCACACCAGTTGCCTAACGCCTAGTTACCTATCTACTTCTAGGTGAACATGGGGAGCAGGTGTTAGGAAACATGTCCAACGTTTCCACCCATACCGAGGATCGAACCCCGGGAACTCAATAATGTGTGAGCTGAGTGCGCTACCAACCGAGCCACGGGACATCCATATGAAAGGCATGCATCTAATAATGTCAACTGACCTTTCTTTTAGGAAACTCAAGGCAAATTTCACAATAACCTGGAAAATGACGGGATGGACAAGGAAATATTCCGAAACAAATGAAATAGTACCAATAGTAACGCTATTCATATAGTACCAATGGCAACGCTATTCAAAGCATTTGTGTTCACTAGCTGAATATTGATAAAGCATAAAGCTAATGAAAATTTTATTATTATTATTATTATTATTATTATTATGGGGAGATGAGAGAGAGATGCATGCTAATATTTATATGGAAGGTACTCGAGGACCTGCTCCCACATCTTCACACTGCCATGACATACTGCAGTGAGAGACATGGGAGAAAGTGAAAAATATGCCAGTGAAAAGCAGGAGCGTCGTGGGTACAATAAGAGAACACTATATTAGCATACGTGGTCACAGACTATTTAATATCTTACTAGAAGATAACAGAAATACTGTCGGAACAAGTTTAGAAGTCTTTAAGAAGAAAATCGATAAATACCTCCGCCAAGTGCCGGATCAACAAGGCTCTCGTGGATATGTGGAGCAGCGGGCCCAGGACGGGGCGTCCTGGGCCAGAAAACTCACGAAAATAATCAAAGAATCAAAGATACATTCCTGGGCGCTGTACGACCCCCTACGATTTGAAAGAACCTTCTTCACCATGATGATCGTCTCTACCCCAGCTCACGTCTCTCTCTACCCCAGCTCACGTCTCTACCCCAGCTCACGTCTCTCTCTACCCCAGCTCACGTCTCTACCCCAGCTCACGTCTCTCTCTACCCCAGCTCACGTCTCTACCCCAGCTCACGTCTCTCTCTACCCCAGCTCACGTCTCTACACCAGCTCACGTCTCTCTCTACCCCAGCTCACGTCTCTACACCAGCTCACATCTCTCTCTACACCAGCTCACGTCTCTCTCTACACCAGCTCACGTCTCTCTCTACCCCTGCTCACGTCTCTCTCTACCCCTGCTCACGTCTCTCTCTACCCCTGCTCACGTCTCTCTCTACCCCTGCTCACGTCTCTCTCTACCCCTGCTCACGTCTCTCTCTACCCCTGCTCACGTCTCTCTCTACCCCAGCTCACGTCTCTCCCTACCCCAACTCACGTCTCTCTATACCCCAACTCACGTCTCTCTCTACCCCAACTCACGTCTCTCTCTACCCCCAACTCACGTCTCTCTCTACCCCCAACTCACGTCTCTCTCTACCCCCAACTCACGTCTCTCTCTACCCCAACTCACGTCTCTCTCTACCCCAGCTCACGTCTCTCTCTACCCCTGCTCACGTCTCTCTCTACCCCTGCTCACGTCTCTCTCTACCCCTGCTCACGTCTCTCTCTACCCCTGCTCACGTCTCTCTCTACCCCAGCTCACGTCTCTCTCTACCCCTGCTCACGTCTCTCTCTACCCCAGCTCACGTCTCTCTCTACCCCAGCTCACGTCTCTCTCTACCCCAGCTCACGTCTCTCTCTACCCCAGCTCACGTCTCTCTCTACCCCAGCTCACGTCTCTCTCTACCCCTGCTCACGTCTCTCTCTACCCCTGCTCACGTCTCTCTCTACCCCTGCTCACGTCTCTCTCTACCCCTGCTCACGTCTCTCTCTACCCCTGCTCACGTCTCACTCTACCCCTGCTCACGTCTCACTCTACCCCTGCTCACGTCTCTCTCTACCCCAGCTCACGTCTCTCCCTACCCCTGCTCACGTCTCTCTCTACCCCTGCTCACGTCTCTCTCTACCCCAGCTCACGTCTCTCCCTACCCCTGCTCACGTCTCTCTCTACCCCTGCACACGTCTCTCTCTACCCCTGCTCACGTCTCTCTCTACCTCAGCTCACGTCTCTCTCTACCCCAGTTCACGTCTCTCTCTACCCCAGCTCACGTCACTCTCTACCCTTGCTCACGTCTTGGAAGCTTGGAAGCACTTGACTTGTACTCGTTGGAACGCAGGAGGGAGAGATATATCATAATCTACACTTGGAAAATCTTGGAAGGAATGGTCCCAAATCTGCACACAGAAATCACTCCCTACGAAAGTAAAAGACTGGGCAGGCGATGCAAAATGCCGCCAATAAAAAGTAGGGGCGCCATTGGTACACTAAGAGAAAACACCGTAAGTGTCCGGGGCCCAAAACTGTTCAACAGCCTCCCATCAAGCATTAGGGGAATTGCCAATAAACCCCTGGCTGCCTTCAAGAGAGAGCTGGACAGATACCTAAAGTCGGTGCCGGATCAGCCGGGCTGTGGCTCGTACGTCGGACTGCGTGCGGCCAGCAGTAACAGCCTAGTTGATCAAGCCCTGATCCATCGGGAGGCCTGGTCGTGGACCGGGCCGCGGGGGCGTTGATCCCCGGAATAACCTCCAGGTAACCTCCAGGTAACCAGGTAACCCCAGCTCACGTCTCTCTCTAACCCAGCTCACGTCTCTCTCTAACCCAGCTCACGTCTCTAACCCAGCTCACGTCTCTCTAACCCAGCTCACGTCTCTCTCTAACCCAGCTCACGTCTCTCTCTAACCCAGCTCACGTCTCTCTCTAACCCAGCTCACGTCTCTCTCTAACCCAGCTCACGTCTCTCTCTAACCCAGCTCACGTCTCTCTCTACCCTTGCTCACGTCTCTCTCTACCCTTGCTCACGTCTCTCTCTATCCTTGCTCACGTCTCTATCTAACCCAGCTCACGTCTCTCTCTAATCCAGCTCACGTCTCTCTCTAATCCAGCTCACATCTCTCTCTACCCCTGCTCACGTCTCTACCCCAGCTAACGTCTTTCTACCCCTGCGTACGTCTCTCTCTCTACCCCTGCTCACGTCTCTCTCTACCCCAGCTCACGTCTCTCTCTATCCCTGCTCACGTCTCTCTCTATCCCTGCTCACGTCTCTCTCTGCCCCTGCTCACGTCTCTCTCTGCCCCTGCTCACGTCTCTCTCTGCCCCTGCTCACGTCTCTCTCTGCCCCTGCTCACGTCTCTCTCTGCCCCTGCTCACGTCTCTCTCTGCCCCTGCTCACGTCTCTCTCTACCCTTGCTCAAGTCTCTCTCTACCCCTGTTCACGTCTCTCTCTACCTCTGCTCACGTCTCTCTCTACCCCTGCTCACGTCTCTCTTCACCTCTGCTCACGTCACTACACCTGCTCACGTCACTACACCTGCTCACGTCACTACACCTGCTCACGTCACTACACCTGCTCACGTCACTACACCTGCTCACGTCACTACACCTGCTCACGTCACTACACCTGCTCACGTCACTACACCTGCTCACGTCACTACACCTGCTCTCGTCACTACACCTGCTCTCGTCACTACACCTGCTCTCGTCACTACACCTGCTCTCATCACTACACCTGCTCTCGTCACTACACCTGCTCACGTCACTACACCTGCTCACGTCACTACACCTGCTCACGTCATTACACCTGCTCTCGTCACTACACCTACTCACGTCACTACACCTGCTCTCGTCACTACACCTACTCACGTCACTACACCTGCTCACTTCGGTATCGTTCCTATCTCAGTGACTGTTACTGAAGTTATGTTTCCCTTATCCTCCCACCTTCCTCCCCACCAGCGTCCCTCCTTCCTCACCAGCGCCCCTCCCTCCCCACCAGCGTCCCTTCATCCCCACCAGCGTCCTTCCATCCCCACCAGCGTCCTTCCATCCCCGCCAGCGTCCCTCCATCCTTTATGTTCCTCCATCCCCGTATGCGTCCCTCCACCCCGTCTGCGTCCCTCCATCCCCGCCTGCGTCCCTCCATTAACCATTTTCCCGTGTAGGATACATGTACACATGATGACAAGCCATTATATGCGGAATCGCGTAGTTACGTAAACAAAGGGTTAATGGCGTGGATAGTGACTGGCGTGGATGGGCGTGGGACCCATCTGTGTGAGTGAGAATAGCCAGCGAGGCCGTTCATACAAAAAGAGATGGGCGTGAGAACGGTGCTATGGGCGTGGGAACGGAGCGATAAGCTTGGAAATAATTCAACGGTCATTGCATGTGATCAATTAAAAGCTTAATTAGTCTCCAGATTAATGTAGCGAAAAGTACCAGCCTTCATAATTCCATTTTAACCATTAGAGACAAATTTTGATAAATTGTATAAAGTGCCCACATAATGCAAAAAAATAGACACAAATACAGTATAATGCGAGCCTGTATTGACTACGCTTCGCCCACATGAGTGGATCTGCTTGTGATTTGATAAAACCAACTGTATGGGCGAAACGTAGTTAATAAAGGATCGCATTATACAGTGTTTGCGGCCCGAAATGCACATGAATGCTAGTAGCAAGCCTCGTGCACCGTGCGCTAGGCTACCCATCGTATGAGGTGTAATGGGAGTAAGACTAGCAATAATATTGTTACTACCAGTACACTACTTATACTACTACTACTAAACAGTATCATATTACAAGTAAACTACATTTTAATACTCCACAAAGAAATAAAATTTGTTTTTGTTTTATTTGTGCCTATTTTTCCCTTAGGGAACAAACGAAAACGCACATTTTCCATACTTTCCGTTTCACAATGTGTTGTTGTTATAATTTTTTCCCAGGGGTTTCCCCACCCCCTCGGACCACACATTATACTAACCTCCCTCACTGCTGCGCCAGACTGCCTAGAACAACTCTCTCCCTCGCTAAATAGGACTTTGACGGGGCGACGAGGAAAAAAACTCATTTCCTGCGGGTGTGTTTTGCTTAAAAGACATGACAGGTGGAAAGTGGTTGAGATGTTTGGTAGGTAGTTGGCTGGGAGTGGACACCTTACAGTAGTAGTATGAGAAGAGGTTTTGGCCATCTAGCTTGAAGACCTTGCTCCCTGTATTACAGTAAAAGTCAACAGTTTTTAATATTCCCACTATTGTGAGATCTGGGCAGTGTGTTACTGGTCAACATTCTTCAGTGCTCCCACTATTGTAATATCGGGGCTACATGTTCTTGACCAAGAAGCTTCAATAACCATGACAGGATCCACTCAGACTGTACTTTTAAGCGTCGTCATAATACTGACCTCACTGACGTTCCCGTTTTGCGGAAAACCCATGAAAGTGAAATGTGAAATACTCAGCCAGCAAGATTACTGGCCCAGTAAGTATGACAAGATGATGGAGTGGCTCAAAGCCTCGGTTATAATGCAGTATCATAGTTCTCTATGATTCTAGTAGAGTGCTAAAGCCTTTCTCTACTCTCCAGAGTTCTGGTGAAGCTTCAGAGCTTCATACATGGTTCCGTATAGCTCTCTTAGAGACAAAGGCCTGGCTATCCTTGAGGCAATGACAAAACAGGGAGATGATGTCACCCCAGTGAAGGACTTGGAACCTTTGGGTGGGCGAGGATGGGTTACGAATCCTTAAGTAATTACAGCTGGCCACTGGCAAGCAGGTGTAGCTGAGGTCACAGCCACAGGCACTCTGGCTGACAGCCTTGAGCTGTGGGTGTTTGTGGTTAGCATGATAGCAGTGTGGTTAGCATGATGGCAGTGTGGTTAGGGAGAGTGAAGGAAGCATGACCTTGCTACCGACGCCGCCGTCACCGACCACAGGAGCCACTGAGTCTTCACGTCCCCCGAGGCAGCCATCAGAGCTCCGCTAAACTGGGTAACTAACAGCCCGTAGTTATTTGCTCGTCACACGTCACGTTGCTTCTTGTAAAAGTATCTATACGTTTCTCAACAGCTAAAACTTAATGTTAGAGTATGTGTACAAGAATTGAACTCGATGAGAAAAACCTCCAGAAGATATTAGTGACCCTGAGTGTAAATTAAATATTAAAACAACTTCATAAATTATTTATGTTAAGTTTGGCTAGGTTAGGTAAATGCCAAATTACTAAATCTGACAAATTATAACATATAATAATACCAACAAACGCTATATGAAAGAGTTACCATATTTTATAGCGTAAACAGAAAGCGGAGACCAATTTCTTTATAATGAATAAGAACATACAAACCTGACGTTCACAGTTTAGTATCACTGTCACTGATACGTGCTTTGGAGGATGTTTTGTATTAATAACTTACTGTAATAAGCAGTGAATTATGAACCATCTACTCGCTACAAGGAGCAACTCATGTCTGCTTTGTGTACATTATTATAGTGGTCACTTAATGAATACCATAAATAGTAAGTCAAATTAGTGAATAACAAGAGATGCTGAAAGGTAGTAAACATTATAAATGCTGCTACATTGGGAGCATTATTTATATTATAGGCAGATGAGGTAATAGTACTAAAATATGGGGAAAAGGAAGGTAAGACAATGGAACACCATCCTGCCTGAATTCATTTTTCGACTCTTGACCGACACTACTGACTTTCCAATAAGTCACTTGGTGGCCTTTCTACTAATAAGACGGAGTCTTTTCCCAGGTCATCTCGGTATAGAAAAACACTTGATACTCAGTTATTACAATTAATATACACAGATAACGCGTACAATATACACAGAAAACACGCACAATTAATATACACAGATAACAGGCACAATATATACACACGCACAATGGTCCGACTTGGACCATTTACAAGTCACACACTAAAAAACAAAGGTGAGGGAGCGAGTATATAAGCGGCTTGTTTCAGTATTATTAATGAAAATTTAAGATAGGAAAAGTGAAAGCCTCTTTTCACACTACCATAATTTATTAATAATTATTTAATGACGAAACTGGTTACTGAGAAAGGGATCTGGTGCTAAAAGATACTAGGGAAAACACAAGACGATGATGTATCTAAATATCTAAGATAGAGGAATATAGTAAAATGAACCCAACAAATATTCACTCAACAGTATAGAGTTCTTGATTCCACACACAGCTAATACAGCTCACCTGGGGAAGAGTAAGAGCAGACACACTGCAAGCACAAGGTCCCACTAGACCACATGTGTGGGTTTAGGCCACTAGACCAAGACCACATGTGTGGTCTAGTGGCCTAAAGCGTCATGCGTTTTCGCTCGCCATGAGGTGGGCCAAAGCAGCATGGGTTCGACTCCTTGATCAATACCACTCGTTTCGTGGGTACAATAATTCTCTCTCTCTCTCATATATATATATATATATATATATATATATATATATATATATATATATATATATATATATATATATATATATATATATATATATATATTACATGCAGGACAAGCCACGGGGGGGAGGGGGAAATCTTTAGCTCAAGTACTTTCACACTTCTCAGGGCGTCATCAGGAGCTGTGCAATTTTGCAAGGGAGCAACCAAAACAGGGAGAGAGGTCTCAGAGTAGCGTAGGTGTCACTGGCCACGGTTACAGCTAGACTGGGTTAGTGGTCGGTGCCAACTCCACCCTACCATCATACCCGCACTACCCATATGGGGTTTGAGATGTCAAGTAGGAAATTATAAGATATAAAAAAAGCTTATTTTCTCAAACCATATGACCTGTTATAAACGATTAGAAAAAGCTTGTGGCTGGCTTTTTATAACTTATAATTTCCTACTTGACATCTCAGAAACCATTTTACCCCATATGGGTAGTGGGGGGATGATGGTAGGGTGGGGTTGGCAACGACCACTAACCCATTCTAAGGGTAACCGTGGCCAGTGACACCTACGCTACTCTGAGACACCTCTCCCTGCTTTGGTTGCTCCCTTGCAACATTGCACAGCTCCTGATGACGCCCTGAAAAGTGTGAAAGTACTTGAGCTAAAGATTTCCAACCCCCCATCCCGTGGCTTGTCCTGCACAGTTAAGATCGCTATATATATATAATATATATATATATATATATATATATATATATATATATATATATATATATATATATATATATATATATTCATGCATGCCTCTTCTCCACTTCCGGGCGGGTTCCCATGAGAAACTCGCCATGTGCTAGTCTATAAGGATGAAAATCACATTACAACACTAGGGAAGTCGGGGACTGGTACTAATCTCCTATTTCTGACAACACATTGTGTTATCTGACACAAGGCAGATGACACAATAAATCACAATGACGCTGAAAGCTAGTGAATATAGATGATACTAAAAAGTCATTGAATGAGATAGATGATGCTGAAAAGTCAGTGAATGAGATAAATGCTGAAAGTTCAGTGCTGTTCTAGTGAAAGGTCAAGCATGAACTATGATGCTACTGATAAGTGAGCATACAGATCAGTTGCTCCCAGCATTTTAGAGTAAAAATATAACCTTACCCAAGCTCAAAAAACTTGTGGACGCATCGTGATAATATATGCGATTTCAAGTTCCGCTGAGAAAATACGTAACGGCTGCAGGAGCAATACTTGCTGCTAATCTTGACGAATCCCTTGGCATTGCTCAGCGGATTCCCCGGGGGAAGGGGAAGATGTCGGTCACCCCGCAAGTGGTCCACAAATTCCCCCAGGGGTCGCTGCAACGCAAGAGGTCCGCGACCCACAGGTTGGGAACCAACATTTCAGATTCTGATTATAATTTCTGAACTCGTCTTACAAAGTTGTGCCAGTAACTACAGTGGACTCACTTGTACAACAGTGCCAGTAGCTACAGTGGACTCACTTGTACAACAGTGCCAGTAGCTACAGTGGACTCACTTGTACAACAGCGCCAGTAGTTAAATCGATGTCACTTATAGTGTCATTAGCTAGCGACTTCACCTGCAAATTACCAGAAGCTACAATATTGTTACTTGTACAACAGCGCCAATGCACAGAGTGACGTCACATGAGCGAAACAGTGCCACTAACTACACTGAAGTCACATGGACGATGGTGCCTGTAACTACACTATCGTTGCAGGCATAGGAAAACTAGCAGTTCTAATGAAGTCTCTTGGACAGTGACGTTACTTGGACAGCAGTGCTAGCAGTTACAGTATGTCACTAGAGCAAGTGTCATTGGCTACACTGAAATCACTTGGGGAACAGTGCCATTGTCTGAACAAGACATGGGCGTGTCAGTAACTACAATGACGTTACTTGTCATATTTAGAAAACAGTGCCAGTAGACACTGACGTTACTTGGGCTAGAGTGATGTTTGGAGGTGTTGGGGGTTGAGGGTGAGTGGTGGAGTGTTTCCACTGGTGACTCCGCCTTCTCCTGCTTCAACTCGTGCATATGCTGGAATCCCGCCTGCTACCCGTCCCATTTCCACCTGACGTTAGTATATAAGCGTCAGGCTCCTTGCTTCTGCTTCAGAATCTCCACGACTACGGTGCTCTTCGCACCTACTCCAAGGTTGAGGGACTGATTGCCTCATCTTCTGTACATAGTTCTACTGTCTTCAAGTTATGTCCTGGAATTTGTATTGATAAAGCCACTGGATGGCGAAACGTCTACAATAAACATACCCAGATGTTGCACATGTGTCTTAATTTCATCTTGTCGGTACTGTACACTATTCTTATACAAATTTACTAATATACTAACTTTGTTAATAAAACTTGGAATCGATGGATTCCATCCGATAACCATAGAATGTCTCGTCTGGTAGGCTTCAAACCTTCAACACTAGTGTATTTTACTTATCGGGAGACTGACAATCCTAGTGGTCAGTGTAGCAGCAAATTTGCTTATATTAATAAATAAAATTTGGAGTATCATCACTCTTTCGGACCATCAAGAAATAAATTTAAAAAACTCAAAACTAAAATGACCTTTAAAATATTTCAGACCTTCAGTTAATCGTATCAATTTTTACTCAACTGACTTTGACCTTTTTAGATGTTTAATTTTTTATTTTAAGCCTACAATAAATATTGAATATTTAGTTGGTTTTAAAATGTTTACTCAACATACATGTATACACATTAACATAAATACTTGCACGTTTACCTACGCACATGCATTTACACGCACAAGTGAACATGCGTACATTCACATAAACGAACCTGCACGCAGACGTTTGAATATGCACTATCATATGCATGCACACTTATACATATGGACGCTTATGCATACGCACAAACTTATGAACATGCATACATATGTATGCACATGCACAAGTATACAGTCATACATGCTTACTTACACAACATTACCATAATCAGTTTAAGTGCTAAATTCGAAAGGAATACATACACAATATTTCCCATGCATACGAACGCAAAACTTAACATTGTTTCTTGTATATAAACACACACACACACAGACAGACACACACAGACACACACACACAGACAGACACACACAGACAGACACACACAGACACACACACACAGACTGCGAGAACGCCTTTGACACAGTTCCTCACAAGAGATTATTGCAGAAGCTAGAGGATCAGGCGCGTATAACAGAAGGTCACTGCAATGGATCAGAGAATACCTGACAGGGAGGCAACAACGAGTCATGGTACGTGATGAGGTATCACAGTGGGCACCTGTGACAAGCGGGGTCCCACAGGGGTCGGTCCTAGGACCAGTGCTATTTTTGGTATATGTGAATGACATGATGGAAGGGTTAGACCCAGAAGTGTCCCTGTTCGCAGATGATGTGAAGTTTATGAGGAGAATTAAATCAGATGAGGATCAGGCAGGATTTCAAAGAGACCTGGACAGACTGGACACCTGGTCCAGCAAGTGGCTTCTCGAATTTAACCCCGCCAAATGCAAAGTCATGAAGATCGGGAAAGGGCACAGAAGACCGCAGACGGAGTATAGGCTAGGTGGCCAAAGACCTCAAACCTCGCTCAAGGAAAAAGATCCTGGGGTGAGTATAACACCGAGCACGTCTCCAGAAGCACACATCAACCCGATAACTGCTGCAGCATATGAGCGCTTGGCAAACCTGAGAACAGCGTTCCAATACCTTAGTAAGGAATCGTTCAAGACACTGTACACCGTGTACGTCAGGCCCATACTGGAGTATGCAGCACCTGTTTGGAACCCACGCTTGATCAAGCACGTCAAGAAATTAGAGAAAGTGCAAAGGTTTGCGACAAGGTTAGTTCCAGAGCTAAGGGGAATGTCCTATGAAGGAAGGTTAAGGGAAATCGGCCTGACGACACTGGAGGACAGGAGGGTTAGGGGAGACATGATAACGACATACAAAATACTGCGTGGAATAGACAGGGTGGACAGAGATAGGATGTTCCGAAGAGGGGACACGGAAACAAGGGATCACAACTTGAAATTGAAGACCCAGATGAGCCAAAGGGATGTTAGGAGGTATTTTTTCAGTCATAGAGTAGTCAGGAAGTGGAAAAGCCTAGCAAGTGGAGGCAGGAACCATACATAGCTTTAAGATGAGGTATGATAAAGCTCATGGAGCAGGGAGAGAGAGGACGCAGTAGCACTCGGTGAAGAGGCGGGGGCCAGGTGCCGAGTCTCGACCCCTGCAACCATAATTAGGTGAGTACACACACACACACAGCAAAGAAGTGGGGCCAGAAGATGTGAACTGACCCCTGAAACCACAAAGAGGTGAGTACACATACACACACCTACATACTACAATGTTATATTCTGACCGCCTTGCAAAATTCCTGTCGCGTACATTAAGATAGAGGGGGGTGAGCTTATAGTATATGGTAATATCGTTCTCGGATCGCGTGACGACCGGGATACATCTAATTAAATCTTCTCTTCTCCTATCTACCACTAGTAACATTTCCAGCACAATCAGCTTTTCTTCATAATTCGTTATATTAATGAGAGAGTGCGATAATATGGTGTATAAGACAGAGCTGCACACATGAGCTCAGTGTGACGACGTTTCGCCAACCAGTGGCCTTTTTTTTTTTAAGAAAGTTTTTATATACAGAAAAGAGTGGAAGATGATGCCTTGAAGCCAACAGAAGGATGGACACTTGTATACCGGAGTCAGAAGAGGTGCAGTAGTTGAAGACATCGTAACAGGTGGGTGGGAGCCACCAGTGGAAGTAGGCTATGTACAAGAGTTGGACAAGAGGTTAATATACAGGTTGTAGAAAATACACTCCGTACCATAATTAAATTACGCTTCTGTGTCGCACAAGTATCATTATACTATTATAGTCACCTATTAGAATATCCCAGCCTACAAATTTCCCCCATATGTTCCCCATCCACATATTCTTCATCCATATATTACCCTAGCCATATATATCACCAATCCATATATTTTTCCTATGGTAGAAGAAAATATTCGACTCCGGGGAAAAACCTCTGGAGTATTTCTTGGTAACTTTTGTTTAAAATCATCCCAGTATTACGTTTAATTTTTTTGAAAGATTTTAACAGGAAACCTATAATCTTCATGGAGTTGATTTTCACTTCCATTACAATTACGGTAAATTCCGCTATCAATTTATAGTTCTATTTCCCTCATTTATATAACTTTGTTGCAGAGTTTTAAAGTTATTACCCACTATAATCGTTTGAATTGTATTCCTCTTATATTTCGTAACTTCCAGATTAGCCCTTCGTTAGGCTCTCCGAACGAAAGCATTAAAACTGAAAATGGGGGCTGCCAATTTATTTTGCTATACATAATTTCCATAGCAATTGATGTGGCTTAACTGAGTTTTATCTATAAAATGTTGCTCATTTGACATCGGTTTGCATGAGTTTTTTTTTTTTACCCTTTCCTCTGTTTCATTCTGTATTATTTAATGGCAGTTTCTAGTGTTTTGATACTAGTAAGATGTTTTATGAGACAAGCCTTTAGTATACAAGGTACTCCCTAAGGTTCTTTCTAAATGTCGACATGATGCTTGTTGGGTTTCATATAACAGTTTACCTCAATGTACTAAACGTTCAAAACTAACAGTGAAAACAGTTGAAATCTTTAGTGCATTCCATGGAAACCCAGACTGATATCCACTCAGTTCCCAATAGTACTTTGTTTATACAGCGCTAAATGGGAATCTGATTAAACTCCCCTTACCCTTTCTACCCATTTAGGCCTTTACTGTAACGGCACACCAGCAGCAGCACCACAACAGGAAAAGAAACACATCGGCAGCACAACAGAAGCAGTTAAAAATGAAAAAGTAGTAGCAACAACCGTACCACAACAGAAAAGCAACATCATCAAATAGACAGCAGCACACTTCCAAAAGCAACCGTCTCACCAGCGTGGCGCCTCATCGAAGAATTCCCCACCACATCCTGCTATTACAGACCTTCCCTCCGGAGCCTCTTCTTTCTGCATGTACTACCACTTTTCTGGCTAGGGTTCACCTCTTAAGAACGTGTGGCTGGAGCTAACTTTCGAGCAATTTGCAACACAGAAAAACGATGCCGTAAACCGAGAGGTACTGGGAAAGATACTATGTTTGCAGGAAAACCTTGCTCATGACGTTACGCCTTGGACTGGACTTTCATCCACATTGATAAGGTCTAGTCCAGGACGAAAGGGTTTTCCCTGCATAGTGATTTGCAGTATGCTATTGGAAAGCACCGTCAGTTTGGTGATAATAGTCTTAGACGCTGCTCGACTTCGGATAACATTCCATCGTCTACACGACTCTGGAACTGATAATTGAAGCTTATGGGCCTCGTGGAATGGTTTTTGTGTGTTAACTTTCAGTTGAAGCTATTACTGCTAGCCTGGGGACTGTGACTGCCACCAAATACGGTTGTCCTTCACGTGTCCCACTGACTTACCCGCTACTCCGCTCCCTTTCCAGTGTTCCGTCCGCTCGCCGCTTTCTAAACCCACCTTCAAATCATGAAGTATATATACACCGAAAGGTGCAGTCTCACTGTATACACAAAGCTTCCTCTCTCATTTTAGAGGTTAAAATTTTCTTGTGTTAGGTAAAAAGACAAGTGCAATTAATGCGATATTTTATCGTGGCAAGGTTTCGCTCTCCAGGGCTTGACAAAGCTCCTGGAGAGCGAAACGTTGCCACAATAAAATGTCGCATTAGTTGCACTTGTGTCCTTTTACCTAACATATTGTCGGTAATTCTACCAACACTATTACTAAAATATTCTTTACTGGTAGAGAACAGGTTGCATGTAGCCATGATGTCCCTCGTTAAGTAGATAAATTTTAACCATTAACCTTCAAATCCAGCTCTCTTGTCCAAGCCCAGCACGTCCCTTCCTCTCTCGCTCACATATGCTCACAAAACCGCTAGCTTTTTTCCAAACTCTATCCCTGTCATATCAAGTAAGGTAACAGCAGACAGTACCTAATTCTATTAGTTAAAAAAAACATCTGGTTCTCGTTCCCTGTCATACCTCGGGTAGCAGCACAATAGTAAGGGGTACTACAGCGGGTTTACTGAACTAGTTATGGCAGTTCTAGTAAACCGTTATAACTAGTACCCACACGAGTTAATTTTTTTTAACTTCTTTGCGTCTTATCTAATTGTGTGAGAAAAATTTCCTCTGACAGACATTTTCCACATTATTAATGTTTAGTTATCAATGTTGATTCAAATTTTGTCGAATTTACTCTTCTACAAGACGCCGTTAGCCTAATCTGCTGTTATACACAACTTCCCGGTGTTGTTTGTGTGGATGTTATCTCCCTGTAGAGGAAAACATTATTCGGAATGACCCCGGAGGGATATTTATCCCAAAAAGTGAGGCATATCTGTGATTTTTTTACATTACAGTCCTCGGGTTCTGTCCTCTAGGCTGCTACCCACAATAATCGCCTGTCTCCTTGGCACATATTTGCTGTTAGATGAACATGGACACCTTGTCCAGGACTCGAACCCCGGTACTTTCAGATATGAACCGAAGACTTAATCACGAAGTACCTGTGAATACACTGGAAAATTATCAGAATAAGTGTCTTGTCATGACTTGGGCAGTCACCTCTCCATGTTCTGACTTTTCTCCTTCTCGCAAACTTGATAATCTCCCTGGAGTCCATCTGACCAAGGACTGGGCCGCGGGGGTTAACACCCCCGCGGCCCAGTCCTTGAGCAGCCCTCCAGGTGGATCAGGGCCTAATCAACCAGGCTGTTACTTCTGGCCGCACGTAGTAGTTCCAGTTCTTGATTAGTTATAAATTGTTCCACCCGCGGTATTATAACTTATTCTTCGTCATTATGTATACTGTTAGATTCAGTGTTCAGGTTATTAAACTGTGTGAAATGCTAGCCTATCCTTCCATAGTTGTAAGTGTAAGAAAAAAAAAGCATTTATCAAAGAAATTTTAATATGACAGAATAATCGCCCCCCAGAGAACTATAATTCAGTCGTATTTGATAATAATAAATAATGCAATAAATATTTGCAACATATAAATACATCTGTTCGATTAGTTTTTCGAAAAGGTCATAAATTCAGAGCAGTCCCTCAGTGATCACTTTATTTAATCAATAAATCGAATATGATGACCAAGAAATGAGAGGAGCGACTGTGACCCAGGGAAGGTGACACTACTGTAGCTAGGGTGTAACAGAAGCCACACCACTGTAGCTAGGGTGTAACAGAAGCCACACCACTGTAGCTAGGGTGTAACAGAAGCCACACCACTGTAGCTAGGGTGTAACAGAAGCCACACCACTGTAGCTAGGGTGTAACAGAAGCCACACCACTGTAGCTAGGGTGTAACAGAAGCCACACCACTGTAGCTAGGGTGTAACAGAAGCCACACCACTGTAGCTAGGGTGTAACAGAAGCCACACCACTGTAGCTAGGGTGCAACAGAAGACGCACCACTGTAGCTAGGGTACAACAGAAGCAACACCACTGTAGCTAACGTGCAACAGGTCATACCACTGAGCCACTACTACACTACCACGCCTGAGTGGGTCGTTACCAGCTAATGTAGCTTTCTCAGAGAAATTGACGAGTATTAGCATGGGTGGGAACAAAGCAGGATCTGCTGTGTCACATGACAATTATGTCATTATGGAGGAGATTCCAAAGAGGATAACTTCTACCACTTACTTATATCATATTCATACTCTGCCCCAGAGTATGAAAAAGTAAGAGTAAGAGAAAGGCAAACTTCGACAGGATGCACAGATATACAAATACTGTAATGAATACAAGTAGTAGATTCAAGGATATATATATAAATATATATATATATATATATATATATATATATATATATATATATATATATATATATATATATATATATATATATATATATATATATATATAGTGCCGAATAGGAAAAACTGGTCAATTAGAAAGAACTCATTTAAAATTGAGTCCATTCTAAAAAGTTTTCTTATACGTTTAAAGATATATTGTTTTCATTTATGTTATTGTAATGTTAATTTTTTAATTTATGTTAATTGTTTTTATCTATGTTAATTTATGTTTTCATTTATGTTAACCTAACGAAAAATATATATTTCATTGCGTTTGTTTATTAAATTATTGTATTTATCTAAAATATATTTAGTTGGACTAGGCTAAATTAAATTGCACTTGTTATAATAAGGTTAGATAAGTTTCCTAAGGTTCTTTTGGTACAAAATAAATTTTTACATTAGCATAATTAAAAAAAATATATCTTTAAATGTATAAGAGAAAATTTTAAAAAGGACTTAATTTTAAACAAGTTTTACCAATTCAGCACGACATTTTATATATATATATATATATATATTACACAAATGTATGAGCGTAAGGGACACATCATGAATTATTTTTATGCTTGTTAGTTTGTTCTATTTTTTTCAGTTATCAAATTAGGTGCTTCATTAACGTTATTTAGCCGTTGCAATTACTTACAATAACCGTCTGTATTTAATGTAGGTAAACCTACATCCCTTCTAAATCATTTTATCTATTAATTTGCCCACTCTGAATCCAGTATTACGAGCTATCATAGTTTCAGTTTCAAAGACCTTGTGCTCTTTATTGATGCGTTTTATCCATTGAAATACCTCTGACATATCAATATTGCAACGTCTGGGTGTCACTTGAGAGACGTTTTGCTTGTTGTGCAAGGCTAACATCTTTCAAAGACGCCAGAATGTTGCAGATCGTTTGCAGGAAGTGTATATGTTCAATCTATTCAAGCCTCCCCTTAAATTCTGACAAGGTTTAAAGGACCTCAGTAGAAATAAGCCAGACTGTCTGATGACATGACCTTATAAAGATTCTCTGGGGTTAACTACCCCACCGGATTAATCACCCTAACTAAATAGTATTCATAACCATTATTTTCATCATCAACATAATCATTACCTTCATCATCACCACCACCACCATCCTGGAGAAGAAGTGCGTCTGAGAGAGGAAACGATGATACAGTGATAAAATCCGGGAGGTCATGAGAATGTTGGCAAGTAGGATGCACTCCATGGTGGGTATTAATACAGCGACCACGTATCCACTTCAAGGTAACCTGATCTCAAGTAGGATACCGCTCATGCTGGCGGCAGAGGCACTGCTGTTGTTTGCAGAAAGAAAAAAAAACTCGATTTAAGGCTTATTATCTTCTTAATAAAAATATGGCACTAGACATTTTAAGCAAATATTTAGGAAGGGGTTGCAACAGATAAAACAGAAAATGTAGAAATATATCCAGACACATTTCTGTCAACCCTTTTAGGGCCTAGTTCCTAGGTCTTTTGTGTAACCACATGCTCTTATGCTACCGTCCATGAAATGGATTTGGGATGTACAGTAAAACTGCTTTAGCGGTAAAATCTCTTCAAAATCTCTTAGACAACGAAGTAGCAACTGTCGTCTTGCTGAAACTAGGTACAGGTGGGTAGCGTGTTTGTCCTGCGCTCAGCAGACGCACGATCGAGCCTTCATCAACCGTCGAGTTGAATGATTCATAGGGTTCAGTCTCTCCCTTAATAATAATAATAAATAAAGCACAATACCGTGACTGGAACGATACACAAATAACCTGCACATAGAAGAAAGGAGCTTACGACGACGTTTCGGTCCGACTTGGACCATTTACAAAGTCACACCAAAACGTCGTCGTAAGCTCCCCTCTTCTATGTGCGGGTTATTTGTCTCTCCCTTAAAACTTACGCCGACCTTGTTCAACGTCTCTCCGTGAGCACAAACCTACGATCGTTAATCAAGTTGCCTAGAGAAAGCCCGACATATGTCAATGCTCTGCTAACACAAACCGAAGTGTAACAAAGCCAGGTGTCATGAACCCAGATCAAACAAACTCTTACTGAAGTCTTAATCTTAGAGAAGACTGGCAGAGCAGTTTCCTTCTATTGTAATAGGGAATAATTACCCGCTGAAGAGTTATTATGAGAGGGTGGGGAGAGATGCGTGCAAATGAGTTATTTGGGGTCTACCAGGTCCAAGACCAGGCCTTCCGGTGTATTACAGCCTGATCAACCAGGCTGTTATTGCTGGCCTCAGGCATTCCAACATACGAACCACAGCCCGGCTGATTTGGAACCGACTTCAGGAACATATCCAGATTCATCTTGAAGACATCCAGGAGTCTAATGGTAATTCCCTTTGAATAGTCTTAAGCACCTTGTATACATCTGTCGTATATCAGTATACTCGCGGTACCTTTGCTTTTCACTGGGAGTATACTGCACCGTCTGGCGAGCCTTTTGGTTTTGTAGGGAGTGATTTATATGTGCAGATTTGGGACCAATTCCTCAAGGAGTACGGGTCAAAAGATTTCAGACGTTCCTAGTAATTTAGGTGGACTAAACTTCTTCGAACAGTGAAAAGTCTCAACACATCTTCTAGATCTGCAGTTTCGCCTGCCTTAAAAAACACTGTTAGCGTACAGCAGTATTCCAACGTAGAGAAAACAAATGATTTAAAGAGGCTAATCTTTGGCTTGGCATCCCTTGTTCTATCTAGAGGTTCGTATTATCCATTCTATCATTTTCCTCGCAAATGTGTTAATAACACTGCTGTGATCTTTGAAATTGAAATCCTCTGACATCATCACTCCTCTCTCTCTTTAGTTTGTCCCTCTACTGAGTACATTTACACTGCGTTCAAGCCTTAATTTCCCCAAGTTTCCACAACGGAGTAATTGAAATTTGTTCTTACTGAACATCAGGTTGTTTTCTGCGGTCCACTGGAAGACTTGATTTATACTCGCCTAGAGATTTACAGTGTCTTCAATGGAAGTCACTGAGGATACTGTGAATCTGGAAGGGGATATAAATCAAATCTTCCAGTATGTTCTGCAGTACTCTCACTTAGAAATGAAGGATAATCGCCCTTATAGTTGGCATATCTCCAAAGACTGACGGTCATTGTGTTGTATGCTGCATATATCACATTCTGGGACGTTCATTGTGTTATATGGTATATATATACCACATTCTTGGAAGCTTATGTTGCATATACCATATTCACGGACGTTCACTGAGTACTATGTTGTATGTATCACATATGTTGCAATTGTTGCATGCGCTGTATAGCATTCATAAACGTTCACTATTACACGTTGTGAATATCATATTCCTATGTGAGTTGTCATTATCATTCGTAACCATTAAAGCGCTCGACGACGCTACACTCCAGCACTCGACGACGCTACACTCCAGCATTCGACGACGCTACACTCCAGCACTCGACGACGCTACACTCCAGCACTCGACGACGCTACACTCCAGCACTCGACGACGCTACACTCCAGCACTCGACGACGCTACATTCCAGCGCTCGACGACGCTATAGTGTGGCAGTCCACCTCCTGCTTACGTCACCTAGAAGGGTTACGGCAGTGACGAACCCAGATAATGAACCAGGTTGTAGCAAACCCTTGTGATTCGAAACCGGTCGTAACGAAATCCAAATGTAACTGTAACCTAGAGTAACAAACCCAGGTGTAACAGAGCACGAACTAACGAACCCAGACGAAATGAACCAAGGCGTAACAAACCCAGGTTTAGTACACCCTGGTGTAACAAACCCAGGAGTAACAAACCCATATGTAACAAACCCAGGTGTAACAAACCCATTTGTAACAAACCCAGGTGTAACAAACCCAGGTGTAACAAACCCAGGTGCAACAAGCCCAGGTGCAACAAATCCAGGTGTAACAAACCCAGGTGGGACGATCAACTTCAAAGGTCCTACATTAATAAGGAGACAACAGTTGTCAACACTGCAATACACGGAGAGGTCTGACAACATGAACAGGTCTGACAAGAAGGACAGGTCTGACAACATGACCAGGTCTGGCAACAATGTAAGTGGTTAAGCTTCCTAGGTTACACCGTCAGTGTTGTCTGAGGTCAAGCCTCCTGGGTTACACCGTCAGTGTTGTCTGAGGTCAAGCCTCCTGGGTTACACCGTCAATGTTGTCTGAGGTCAAGCCTCCTGGGTTACACCGTCAGTGTTGTCTGAGGTCAAGCCTCCTGGGTTACACCGTCAGTGTTGTCTGAGGTCAAGCCTCCTGGGTTACACCGTCAGTGTTGTCTGAGGGTCAAGCCTCCTGGGTTACACCGTCAGTGTTGTCTGAGGGTCAAGCCTCCTGGGTTACACCGTCAGTGTTGTCTGAGAGTCAAGCCTCCTGGGTTACACCGTCAGTGTTGTCTGAGGGTCAAGCCTCCTGGGTTACACCGTCAGTGTTGTCTGAGGGTCAAGCCTCCTGGGTTACACCGTCAGTGTTGTCTGAGGGTCAAGCCTCCTGGGTTACACCGTCATTGTTGTCTGAGGTCAAGCCTCCTGGGTTACACCGTCAGTGTTGTCTGAGGTCAAGCCTCCTGGGTTACACCGTCAGTGTTGTCTGAGGTCAAGCCTCCTGGGTTACACCGTCATTGTCTGAGGGTCAAGCCTCCTGGGTTACACCGTCAGTGTTGTCTGAGGGTCAAGCCTCCTGGGTTACACCGTCAGTGTTGTCTGAGGGTCAAGCCTCCTGGGTTACACCGTCAGTGTTGTCTGAGGGTCAAGCCTCCTGGGTTACACCGTCAGTGTTGTCTGAGGTCAAGCCTCCTGGGTTACACCGTCAGTGTTGTCTGAGGGTCAAGCCTCCTGGGTTACACCGTCAGTGTTGTCTGAGGGTCAAGCCTCCTGGGTTACACCGTCAGTGTTGTCTGAGGGTCAAGCCTCCTGGGTTACACCGTCAGTGTTGTCTGAGGTCAAGCCTCCTGGGTTACACCGTCATTGTCTGAGGGTCAAGCCTCCTGGGTTACACCGTCAGTGTTGTCTGAGGTCAAGCCTCCTGGGTTACACCGTCATTGTCTGAGGGTCAAGCCTCCTGGGTTACACCGTCAGTGTTGTCTGAGGGTCAAGCCTCCTGGGTTACACCGTCAGTGTTGTCTGAGGTCAAGCCTCCTGGGTTACACCGTCATTGTCTGAGGGTCAAGCCTCCTGGGTTACACCGTCAGTGTTGTCTGAGGGTCAAGCCTCCTGGGTTACACCGTCATTGTTGTCTGAGGTCAAGCCTCCTGGGTTACACCGTCAGTGTTGTCTGAGGGTCAAGCCTCCTGGGTTACACCGTCATTGTTGTCTGAGGTCAAGCCTCCTGGGTTACACCGTCATTGTTGTCTGAGGTCAAGCCTCCTGGGTTACTCCGTCATTGTTGTCTGAGGTCAAGCCTCCTGGGTTACACCGTCATTGTTGTCTGAGGGTCAAGCCTCCTGGGTTACACCGTCATTGTTGTCTGAGGTCAAGCCTCCTGGGTTACACCGTCATTGTTGTCTGAGGTCAAGCCTCCTGGGTTACTCCGTCATTGTTGCCTGAGGTCAAGCCTCCTGGGTTACACCGTCAGTGTTGTCTGAGGGTCAAGCCTCCTGGGTTACACCGTCATTGTTGTCTGAGGTCAAGCCTCCTGGGTTACACCGTCAGTGTTGTCTGAGGTCAAGCCTCCTGGGTTACACCGTCATTGTCTGAGGGTCAAGCCTCCTGGGTTACACCGTCAGTGTTGTCTGAGGGTCAAGCCTCCTGGGTTACACCGTCATTGTTGTCTGAGGGTCAAGCCTCCTGGGTTACACCGTCATTGTTGTCTGAGGTCAAGAATCCTGGGTTACACCGTCATTGTTGTCTGAGGTCAAGCCTCCTGGGTTACACCGTCAGTGTTGTCTGAGGGTCAAGCCTCCTGGGTTACACCGTCAGTGTTGTCTGAGGGTCAAGCCTCCTGGGTTACACCGTCAGTGTTGTCTGAGGGTCAAGCCTCCTGAGCTGGGTTACACTTACTCAGTTCTACGTAGAGCAAAACGTTATAACAACAGCTTGCTCACCACCAGCCTTTCTGCAAACTAGGAAATAAAAAAAAAACTTTTTACAAGCCATATCAAGGCTGATTATCCAATAAAGACTGAAAGACTGAGGCGTGACGAAGAGCTGAACAGAGATTGAAGGATAAAGGCTGACACGAAGACTGACAGACACCAATTCCATTAAGACAGACAGACAAAGGTGTGCAAGACAGACTAACAAAAGCTCGCCAGTGAACCAGTGAGGTAAACACGGAAGGTCAAATAATACATTCAACAGCCCGTAAAGGAAAACTGAAATAGTATTGGAGGTTTGTGTGCGTGATTAATGTGTTTTTTTGGGGGAGAGCTTCTTGTGGTGTACGAAAATGTGTTTTAAGATTACAGAGCGAAATATTTTTTTTTTTTACCCAGAGACACCAGATGGCGTGGGAAAATTGTGTGGGGGATAAAGAGGAAGGGACGGGGAGTAGGAGTAAGAGGAAGGAGAGAGAAGGGGAAGAGGAAGAAGGGGAAAGGGGACGGGGAAAGAGAAGAGGAAGGGAGGAGGGGGGAAGGAGGAGGAGGGAGAAGGGGGAAATGAAAGGATGAAAAGTGAGCAGACATACAAACGCGCGCGCACGCGCGCGCACACACGCGCACACACACACACACACACACACACACACACACACACACACATATTACATATATATATATATATATATATATATATATATATATATATATATATATATATATATATATATATATATTATATATATATATATATATATTTTTTTATCACACTGGCCGATTCCCACCAAGGCAGGGTGGCCCGAAAAAGAAAAACTTTCACCATCATTCACTCCATCACTGTCTTGCCAGAAGGGTGCTTTACACTACAGTTTTTAAATTGTAACATTAACACCCCTCCTTCAGAATGCAGGCACTGTACTTCCCATCTCCAGGACTCAAGTCCGGCCTGCCGGTTTCCCTGAATCCCTTCATAAATGTTACTTTGCTCACACTCCAACAGCACGTCAAGTATTAAAAACCATTTGTCTCCATTCACTATTATCAAACACGCTCACGCATGCCTGCTGGAAGTCCAAGCCCCTCGCACACAAAACCTCCTTTACCCCCTCCCTCCAACCTTTCCTAGGCCGACCCCTACCCCGCCTTCCTTCATCTGCAGACTGATACACTCTTGAAGTTATTCTGTTTCGCTCCATTCTCTCCACATGTCCGAACCACCTCAACAACCCTTCCTCAGCCCTCTGGACAACAGTTTTGGTAATCCCGCACCTCCTAACTTCCAAACTACGAATTCTCTGCATTATATTCACACCACACATTGCTCTCAGACATGACATCTCCACTGCCTCCAGCCTTCTCCTCGCTGCAACATTCATCACCCATGCTTCACACCCATATAAGAGCGTAGGTAAAACTATACTCTCATACATTCCCCTCTTTGCCTCCAAGGACAAAGTTCTTTGTCTCCACAGACTCCTAAGTGCACCACTCACCCTTTTCCCCTCATCAATTCTATGATTCACCTCATCTTTCATAGACCCATCCACTGACACGTCCACTCCCAAATATCTGAATACATTCACCTCCTCCATACTCTCTCCCTCCAATCTGATATCCAATCTTTCATCACCTAATCTTTTTATCCTCATAACCTTACTCTTTCCTGTATTCACTTTCAATTTTCTTCTTTTGCACACCCTACCAAATTCATCCACCAATCTCTGCAACTTCTCTTCAGAATCTCCCAAGAGCACAGTGTCATCAGCAAAGAGCAACTGTGACAACTCCCACTTTATGTGTGATTCTTTATCTTTTAACTCCACGCCTCTAGCCAAGACCCTCGCATTTACTTCTCTTACAACCCCATCTATAAATATATTAAACAGCCACGGTGACATCACACATCCTTGTCTAAGGCCTACTTTTACTGGGAAATAATTTCCCTCTTTCCTACATACTCTAACTTGAGCCTCACTATCCTCGTAAAAACTCTTCACTGCTTTCAGTAACCTACACCATACACCTGCAACATCTGCCACATTGCCCCCCTATCCACCCTGTCATACGCCTTTTCCAAATCCATATATATATATATATATATATATAAGTAGTGAAAATTTCCACTGGGGGGCTCCTTCCGGTTTAGGGCCTTCCACTGGGAGGCTCCTTCCGGTTTAGGCCTTCCACTGGACGGTGTATCCGGTCTAGGACCAGCAGCTGGAGGGTCACCTTTTCACACCTAGGTGTTACTTCCGGTTTTGACCATGACCTCGCCCTCGAGACTACCTCACCCTTGACCCCCCAACCCCCCCCCCCGCCCACGACCCCCCCCCCCTTCGCGACCCCGCCGCGCGCCCGCCCACGCCCTTCGCGACCCCCCGCCCGCGCCTTCTGCTGCGCCTTCTGCAGCGTCGTCCGGATCGCCCCCGCGCCTCGAATTTTTTTTTCTTATGATCTCCTCGGATCAAGGTTTTTGGATTCCCCCCTATGGGGTTTTTCGAAATTCTCCATCTCCTCAGATCAAATTTTTGGGTACCCCTCCTTTCACCCCCATCCCCCCAAAATTTCTCAATATCAAAGTCTCCACTTCCTCGGATCCCCCTCCCACTTTCACCCCCCAACCCCAAAAATTTCTCGATAATACAAGTTTTTTTGGATCCCCCCTATGGGGTTTTCGAAATTCTCCTTGGATCAAGTTTTTTGGATTCCCCCCTATGGGGTTTTCGAAATTCCTCGGATCAAGTTTTTTGGAATCCCCCCTCTGGGGGTAAGCATGCTTACTACAGGTCTAAACATCTTCCCCTTATTATTTTAAAATGAACTAAAAGTTTCCTCTCATTAAGTTAAATGAACTAAAAGTTTCCTCTCATTAAGTTAAATGAACTAAAAAAAGCGTTTACTCGGCGGTCAGTGACGTCACACATACAAGCTAAATCTTGTCGACTTACCCCTATGTCAGTGACGTCACGTGATGACCGCGCACACAGGTTGAATCAGGTCGGTCCTTTTAGTTCATTCAAGATAATAAGGGAACATAGTAGTGACGTCACGTGATGACCGCGCACACAGGTTGAATCAGGTCGATCCTTTTAGTTAATAAGGGGACATAGCAGTGACGTCACACATACAAGCTGAATCAATGTCGATCCTTTTAGTTCATTCAAGTTAATAAGGGGATATAGTACCTACATCATAGGGAAAACATTTTCATCATCAGAAAGACACATTTCAGGATAACACTAATACACAATATTTTTTTTTTCATTATTTATTATACAAGCAATACATCACTCTATTCTCCTACGTTTAGATGGTGGAATATCAGGGTGTCCATAAGCCAAGGATTCATTAGTATTCAAATGATATCTTTTATCATCAAAGGCTGACAAACCTCTCTTATTAATTCTTACCGTACATATTTCACCTTTTACATTACTTATAGACTTACACGCGAATAATTCTCTATCTACATTTGATAAAACATTCTTATATCTTGCATGTGTTAATAATGACATAAAATGCGAAGGAATACCCTTGGCTCTGCTGACAGTAGTTGATCTTCCAGCAATCTTGACAGAATACATTTTAGCTTTCAGAGCTATCAACTCGCTAATATGGTTATCACACATTTCAGATTTCAATAACCCCAGCTCACCTTTTCTACTATCATCATATAAGGGATGCTCAGGGCTGAAATTTGAAAAATCCATATAACCTAACAATGGTTCACTTTTTAACTCGGTGTACAAATCTTTACATTTCAAGCTAAAAATATATGAGTCAGTATCGGTATAAAGAAGTCTTACATCATCACCATAATGCTGTTTTAAAACTTTATACCAAAAATGATACAATTTCTTTTTAGCTATCTCAAGAATTTGAAAACCGAGATAAAGTGGTTGCTTAACTTCTAATATATCTTTATTGAATGTGCAAATCACTCTATCTTGATTTAAATGTGTGATATTTTTTAACAAAGGATCTTTACTCGCTCTAATAAATGCTTTCTCATTATTGATATATCTATATTTCTCAGCATACTTTGTAATATTCAGCAATGATTTCCCATATATGGCGTTATTAGTTAATTTGAAGGCTTTTGACTTGATAGGACATCTTGTAGCTGTTCTCTGTGCAATATTAGTTGATATGAAGGGTTCTAAAAATTTTGTCTGTGTATATTCATATATGGTATGAACCTTTTCCACCTCTAACCCAAGTTCCAGTAATAACTGTAACAATTCTAGACTGATCAAATAATTTTTCTGAGATAAATGACTGCCCACTAATTTCCCATTAGATTTGGGGATCTTTCTACCTTCATTTTTCAATATAGATTCACAATAAGGAGATAACATCTCTTCTGATATATTCATATGTGATAATATTAAAGGAAGTTCATCAGTGAGTCTAGCTACCTCGGGGGATATGTGCTTGGTATCACATTCTATCCAATATCCCTTTTGACCTTCACAGGAAACATTACTTAATCCCACATCGAGGATAGCATTCTTCTCGTCATTGGATAATTTTCTGATACCATTCTGTGGAAGAGCTTCAACCATCGCACTAGCATACAAAGAATTGAAATCTAGATATAGAATATGAGTGCCCATTCCACTCTCAACATCAAAATTAGGGTTAATTAGGGGATTATCTGCTTTAGAATACTGATTAATTGCGCAGGTAAACCCACCTCTGAGATTCCTTTTAATCAAGTCATATAATTCATGGGAATATATCATATCTAATCTTACATTAGTTTTCAATAGGAATGCATCCCAACTGAATGATGGTAAACTTATATAATTACTAACGTCTAACTTATAAATATCCTTGAGTGTTTTACGCCACTCCATGAAGACATCGGCTAACAAACCAACATCTGTCTTGAGATATAACATCAAGTAATCTCCTAAAGTCTTACATTTACCCAACTCAAACACTTTCAATGCATGTTCATAATCTTCTTGGCTGATAGCGCTATTTCTCAAAGAATTAAAAAAATGATCTTTACTCGGTAATTTTGTTTCATCGAGCTTCTTTAAACTATCAATATAATCATAACACAAAATTTGTTTTCCTTTACATAATAAAGGTAAGACATCTCGAGGCACATCTTTCAGAATAGTCTCTGTATATTTCAGGGATTTACCTGCCTTGATATGTTGTTCTGCTAACGTGGAAAGAGATCCATTCAATAAAGACAGTGAATCCTGAAACCTAACCTTACCTATGTCTACTTTCAAGAATTTGAATCCTTGTTTCGAATGAATTTCAACGTTATATTTATCAACATTCAATTCCTTTAAAATTATTCCTAAATCATACGACATGTTATGACAAAAAAGCAATAATTTCTCTCTCTTGTCTTTACACTGCATATTACAACGTGCACAATAGGCTCCAATATAATTATTGAAATTTAAAGTATGGTCATGGTGTTTATGTTTGTCTTTGGGTTTTTTGAAGGTGTTACCACATAATTCACAAGTGTTCTGAGAATCATGTCTCATCTCATCCTCCTCTGTCATATGGATTTCATGATACTGTCTTCTAAACTTTATTTTATTCCATTCACCACTAACATTTAAAATGAAATGATTAACAGCATCCTCCCCCTTATAACTCTTTATACACACTATTTCTCCTTTGCGATCAAATATAATATAACAATAGGCAATGGCTTTATGACGAGACTCAATTTTACCTGCTGGGAGAGTGTTGTCTAATGCACATTCGAAATCAAATACACCGATATATTCGCTGGAATGCGTATGACTAAAATTTTCAAAGTGTACTGTTGTTCCTTCCGGGGGGAATACGAGAACCTGATTGATTTTACATCCATCTTCGTGGATATCTAACTCTTCCTGTGTATTCAACTTCATCAAACAACTATGACAGTGCTTCTTTACACCTTTTTCTGTCATTATCGTTCTAACATACCCGTCAAAATCTTTGATTAAAACCAAATGTCTTTCATTCAACAATAACGCGCACATAATGTCCTTATATTTCTTATTCCCCTTACGACACATAGCCATAAATGTCCTATCTTGATCCTTTCTTAATTGATAAACATATAATGACACTTTATTTTCCTTCTCTAATATACCTAACTTATCACGCGTAATGGGGAAATCATCTATAGAAGATTTTGCATGATTAAGACAACCTCTCTTAGTATTAACTGCTCTGCGAATATGATACCATGGCATGTTCTTTTTATGACATTGATAGGCGGCAAAAGCACGCAGTACACATAACCCATCATTAATCTCTGGATTAAATACATATTTCTTCCCTCGCAGTTTCTCGGGATATGCCACATATGATCCCACTCCCACTCTGAATTCTACTTTAACATATTCGATACTGAAAGATTCGATTTGATCTATGATCCAGCCAGATCCTTCCTGATCTTGCAACTCTGACTCGTATCTTTCTAATATTGTTCCCACCCATCGATCAAATACTTCAGAGATTTCCTCTTCACTTACTAACTCAAACGCTAAATTTATCACAAATTGTCCATTTTGATCATCACCCGATATGTTTTGACGTAATGTCCTTATAACTATAATTGGGTGGATTCTGAGCGACATTGCTAGAGGCGATCTATCATACATATCTCGCATCTGTTCTATAAAATAATCCCTATAAACATGTAAATACATTCTTAACTCTCTGTTATAAGATGAAGGAACACTATATTTCCTCACTGTATGTCTACCTCTAAAATTCTGGATATATGTAATAACTTCTGGGTCTCATCTTCACTATTATGCGTGTCAGACACGTCATGCGAGGTAGTTGCTCTCTCATCATCATTAATGGGGGCAGAAGTACCCGCACCTCCGCATTGTGAGGTACCAACACTAGCACTCTCACCACCAAGCTGTGCGACAACACTACCAGGTGTATTTCCTGCAGAGGAAAAAAAAAGCATTTCAATGAACAGAGGAAAAAAAAAAGCACATCCAATTCATAACCCAAAAAATATTAAGATTTCATATTCATAACCAGTAATGGGGGTAAGAAGGTCACCCTTCACAATTTTTACATAATACGTTTTAAGATTTCAATGAACAGAGGAAAAAAAAAAAGCACATCCAATTCATAACCCAAAATATTAAGATTTCAATGAATAGAACAAAAAAATCTTTTCTCGAGTGACTAGCACAACAACAAAAGATCACAAATTGGTTACATACCTGTTTCTATAGCCTTCTTCCATAAAGCATCTACACGTGCCCACTCATTATCCAATTGCAATAACCTTTCATTGCGTTGTACACCGCCTTTCTCGATTACCAACGAACGCTGCTTTCTAATCGATAATCTTCTCTTCACCAATGCTTCCAAGTATTTCGAATATATGCTATCCCCTGTTAAGAATTTCACTTATTAACGCACTATCCCAGTAAAAAATTTCACTCATATGCTCCAACAAAAATTAAACATGTAAAAAAACAAGAATTTTCTAACAATCTCCTCTTCACCAATTCACTTATTTAACCCATTAAAAATTTCACTTATTAACGCACTAACCCAGTAAACATTTCACTCGTATTAACGCACAAAAACCCAGTAAAATTTCACTCGTATGCTTCAACAAAAATTAACCCAAATTTCACTCGTATGCTTCAACAAAAATTAAACATGTAAAAAAAACAAGAATTTTCTAAGTACAACTTACCTTTCTCCATGTTGTGCGGTTCAGCGTTGGAAGATGAGGTCCTTTAACTTAATGAGAGGAATACTGTGGGGGGAAGATGAGGTCAGTCACGGATGATGGATGGAAGCACTGTCCTCGCTCTGAGTGTCTCATTGAGCTTATATAGGCCGCCCCCTCCTCCCGACACCACGGTATAATGCGGTTCACACCTAAGGTAGATTTAAGATAATCATGAACACCTGGGTCAACACAGGTCAGACAGACAGCATGTTGTGCGGTTCAGCGTTGGAAGATGAGGTCCTTTAACTTAATGAGAGGAAACTTTTAGTTCATTTTAAAATAATATGGGGAAGATGAGCTCAGTCACGGATGGAAGCACTGTCCTCGCTCTGAGAGACTCATTGTGGGTCACCCCAACACATGGTGTAATGCGCTTCACACCCAAGGTAGATTAAAGATAATCATCGCCCCGAACACCTGGGTCAACTCAGGACAGACAGGCGCCATGTAATGCGGTTCACACCCAAGGTAGAACATAACACCTGCGTCAACTCAGGACAGACAGGCGCCATGAAATGCGGGTAACATCCAAGATAGAATATAATACCAGTATATCCTTACTGAAACACCTGGGTCAATCGTCACCCTAAAGCAACTAATTTTGGTGAGGCAGTCCTGCTCCACATTAACTGTGTCCCCTTATTGAACTAAAAGTATTATATATCTTGAAAACCCATTAAGACTTACAGTGTACAAGACGCCTCTCTATGGTAAACACCCTTTTTAGTTCATTCAACTTAAAGAGAGGAAGCTTTTAGATCATTTTAAAATAATAAGGGGAAGATGTTGAACTTGACAACATACACATCTGCTGACGTTGATATATTTCGTTATCCATCAAGGATTATCATTGCCGGTTATTCGAATAGTGGCAAATCTTATTTCACATCAAAATTAATAAAGTTATACCACGAGAAATTTCATAACATTATAATATGCGGGGTGACATCACATCCCTTAGAACAAGATTCAGAGATAACTCATAAATTAACATTAAGTAACGATATTATCGACCCGCAGAATGTCATTGCATCACCTGATGAAAATACAATAATTATTGTTGATGATCTATTTTTAAAAGCAGGTAACAGTGAAATTATTCTCGAATGTTTTACTAAAGGTAGACATCATAATATAAGCATTATTCTGATTACTCAAAATATATTTCACGGAGGACGATATAGTCGTACCATGGCTTTAAACGCCACGCATTTTGCTTTATTTAAAATGAGGGATCTTGGACAAGTAGAGATTCTGGGGCGACAAGTGTTCGGAAAAAATAAGGAATTTGTAAATATATATAAATCTGCTATAAAACGATCACCCTTTGGTTATTTATTCATAGACCTTGCATTAAATACACCAGAAGCATTACAGTTGCGAACCAATGTGTTACGGCAGGATTCCTACGAAATTGTATACCAATGGAGCGAGCAAAATTAATTGAAAAGGTTTATAGAGATCCTGGATCTGCTGGGTCATTCTCTGGTGTAAACAGTTTATATACAGCTGTAAAAAAGATCGATCCGTCCATAACCTTGAAAGAGGTCAGAAATTTCTTAAATTCAGAAAGATCATATACTTTATACGTTCTTAAACCTAAGAAGTTTCCTCGTAGGAAAATAATTGCTCCTAAACCCAGAGTGATATTAACCTGTGATTTGGGTGATATGTCTAAATTATCCAGATATAATGATGGATATAAATACATTCTCGTGTGTATCGATGTTTTTTCAAGATATTTACAAGCAGTACTCATGAAAAAGAAAGACGGACCGAGCACTTTACATGCATTACAAAACATATTGGAGAATGAAAAGGCGAAGAATATATCGAGATTATTTACAGATAAAGGCAGGGAGTTTCTAAATAAACAGGTACAGAATTATCTCCAGAGTAAGCATATAAAGTTATATCATGTATTTTCGAAAGAAACAAAAGCTTCCATTGCAGAGAGAGGCTTGCAAACGCTGAAACGTAAATTATACAAGTATATGACAAGTGCCAATACATTTAATTATTCAAAAGTGTTAAATGAATTAGTAGATGCGTATAATTCATCTCCGCACTCGGGGATTGGCGGTAAAACCCCATTGCAAGTCCATGGTATTACGTCATTGAATGATATAAGGAATCAGTTTCGGATAAATTATAAAAATGGAAGATCCAATAAGAAACGAATCAGTAAGAAATTGGCTGTTGGAGACACAACAAGAGTGACTCTTAGCAGATCATCCGCGTTTAACCGAGGGTTTCACACACAAAATACAGAGGAAATATTTAAAATATATAGAATTAATAATTCTCAACCTATAACAACATATCATTTGAAAGATTTGAAAGGTGAAAAGATTAAAGGAATATTTTATCGCGAAGAATTGACCCCAGTCATACCACCTCCAGAATATATTATCGACAGAGTATTGAAACGAAAAAAAATTGGTGGAATTACGCATTATTTGGTATCTTATAAAGGTTATGATTCCACTTTTAATTCGTGGGTCAAAGAAGGAGATTTGTTGAAGGTACAATGAAAAAATCATTATTAGAAAAATTTAAAGAATTAATTACATTACTTAATAGTCTCCCACGCAATCATCGGAAGAGTTTATTACAACAGTTTAAGAAAACGCACATAAGTTGTATCAGTGAGATTTTCAAGAATTTGATTAAGAATAAAATACCATTAGACCCTAAAATATTTAAAAAGTACAAGAACGAGATTAAATCATTAGCTTGTAAGAAAATCGGTTTTCAGCGTAAAAAGAAATATTTGCTGAGTATCAGAGGTGGAAATCTTCTTGGCATTATATTACCTCTAGCAGTAAATATTATTTCGAGATTGTTTAATAAATCATGAAAGAATTTTATCTTGTACCAACTTCAGTTATGAATCGGAAACCTCTCGAGTTAGTAAAATCGGAGGGTGATGAGAATTTAGAAGGAGGTGGTGGTGGTGCATGCTTGAAGCGTGGTGTTAAACGCAAGTTTAAGACTACTCCCGCTAGGCAGGTCAACCCACCTGCTCTCACCTCGGTGAAACCTCAGAAAACCCCAGATTTGTCAAGATTCATGCACATAAGAGTGAGTGCGAGAAATATAGAATATGTGAAATCAATGTTGGTATTATTGCAAAGAAATCCTTTGGTGAGTTGGGATGAGAATGGTGACCTTCTTACCCCCATTACTGGACGTAATATTATTGAAATATTAAATGTTTTATCAGAAAATAATGTGAAATCAGCGAGAAGAATCGATTCTGATTACTTAACAGAAATAAAGCATTTATTAAATATATCAGGTATACATTTTGATTTTGTGAGGAATACAAAAGTGAGAAAACAATTATTACATAAAGGAGGCGGTGTAAGGAGAGAAACATCGTGGATATCATATTAGGTGAGTATATAAACTCTGTGATGTTATGTTTTTATTTAGTGTGTGTTATAAGAGTGTAGAGATGGCTGAACGTCTTCTATACGTGTGTAGCGATTCAAGTCTCGATTTATTTCCCGCCAATACACCTTCGGCTTTCATTAATAAATTATATGACCCCATTATATTAGATAATAAAATTGATTATGAGGTTGCTCTGAAAAATATAATTTACCCCAAGACGCATTATATACCGCAAAAGAATTTGAAGATATGTATTACATATGAGAAATCTACAGTAAATAAATATATGCATAAAATTGATATGAGCAAAATTATTGGAGGTGATATGACAAGGATTTTAGAGGCAATAAATGAGGATATTAATGCAAATCTCTTAATAGCAGTTAAACATACAACGGGTATTATCATCCCCAAAAACTCAATTGTGTTCACATATCATCCAGGAATAAACAGAGTGGTTATTAACTTGAAAAAAAAAATTATACTACCTTCTGATATTACCAGTGCTTATGTGGGGTTGGAATTTGATAAAGAAGGAAGCGATATGCTAGGGTTCTCAGGTAATGAAATTTTGTATGTCTTTACCAATAAAAAAGAGATTATTTTTAACGAGTCTGGTGTGAAGGCGGTAAACCCACCCGATCCTGAATCAGGTATTAATTATATGTTAATATATAGCGATTTGATTGATCCCATTAATTTTGGCGATCAGTTGGTATCTCTTTTGGGAGTAGTTGATATTAATACATTAAGATCTAATTATGACCCCACAATGTATAAACCACTTAATAAAAAGATAATTGATCAAGTGAGTATTAAGCTCGCTGATCAGAAAGGAAGGTTAATTCAATATAATGACAAGTGTTCTACTGTATGTGTACTACATTTAAGACCTATAAAACGAGAGTGAATGATCAAGTTGAGTTAATATTGAACGAACCGTCAAGATGAGAACCAGTTTCTCTCCTCCTTCAGTGGAATCATTCCTGAAACTCTTTGATACTTCGAGGGTGAAAGGGGGAGGTTTAGATGATATTATATTATATAAAGCTAGAGGGAGGGGCGGAGGATTATTGTCATTTCTCGGTGGGATGGCCAGAAAAGCATTACCATTCTTATTGAATACCTTTGCTCCGGGAGTATTACAATACGGGCAAAATGTGTTGAACGATGTTAATAATGGTATTGCATTGAAAAATTCTGCGAGAAATAGAGGCGTAGAAACATTGAAGGGTGTCGGACAGAAGTTATTATCCGGAGGAAGTAGAAAGATTGGTTTGAAACGATTGAAATTTAATAATAAAAGAAACTGGAATATTTAATTAATTTTAGTTTATTGTTAACTGTCATATTGTTAGTATGTCGGCTGGTGCTCTATACGTTACACCAGGGGGACTCAACGCCCCCGTCCCCACTTATTCTCATTCCATAACTGATGGATTCCCAAAATTACCAGGACATACCATTATTGAATCCTCAATAGCAGCTAGACGCACCTGTGAAGTATTACCAGTAAATCAAGGATCTGATAAATTTCTCGAATTTAGAATACAAAGTTCAGAAGGTCATTTTTTAGATTTAACGAGTCTGGCCTTGGAAATGAACATAAATATAACAAATGAGGATGGGAGTGCACTGGGAGACGGATGATAAGGTCATATTTGTGAACTCTATAAGTCAGACAATATTCAAATCTGTGTGTTTGTATCTCAATGAACAACTTATAGAATCGAATCCATTTTATTCATATACGGGTTATATTAAACTGCTTAAGCATTTATCCCCATCAAAATTAGATACATTGGGAAGAATAGCATTCTTTCGTAATAAAGACACAGCAAGTAGTACTATTACAACAGCTGATTTAGATGATATTAAGAAAGACGAAGGTAAATTAACGAATGAAGTGAATACTTGTTTCCCTTTGATGCTGGATGTGAGTAGTTTTCACGAATATATCCTGGATAGTGTCGAATGTCGATTGAGACTTGAAATGCATTCACCCGCATGGGTAATTATGACTCCATTAAGCGGAAAAACATATAAATATAATATTAATTCCATTAAATTATGGATCGATAAAGTTATTCCGTATACGAATGCATTAATTGCATTGAATTCAAGCATGAGGGCAAACCCGCAGGGGTGTGAATATCTGTTCAAGAAGACATTATTTAAATCATATATTCTGGCATCTAATCAAACACAATTGATCGCAGATAATCCTTGGGGACAAGTCATACCCGATAAGATATTTATTATATTAGTTGATATGAAGACATATGATGGAGGATATAATTTTAATCCATTATATTTTCAACATGAAGATTTGAATCATTTCGGGGTTACAATTAATTCAGAAATGATTCTTAATATTGACTGTAAGTTCCCTACCCACGCGAGTAGGTTATATTACGCTACCTTGAAATCTCTGGGTTTGGAGACTGATCATCTGATTACATATAAGAGTTTTCTCCAAGGCAGAACTATATTAGGTGTTGACCTGAGAAGTGAACAGGTTAAGAATGCTATATCTGTCGAGAAGAATGGTAATTTGAGAATAGATATGACATTTGGTAAACCGAAAGATGAGAATAGAATTTGTCTGATGTTTGGTGAAACTAATGCGATTTTAAATATAAATGAAAATAGAACAGTGATAGTGCATACGCGAGTATAGATCATGAATTGTGAAGAAATAAATATTGCCTTGAAACATCATACGGGAAGATATGCCTCGTATTTGGGATGTTTTGCCGCAAATAATATAAATGAAGTTATTATGAGGATAAAAGATAAGCCGGTAATTTTCATCATTAATATATTGAACGATCAAGATGAAAATATGGGTCATTGGATTACTATATATGTGAACAAATACATATTAATATATTTAGATAGTTTCGGGGTGGATTTAAAACATTATACAAATATATATGAGAAAATTATATACAAGAGAAATTTCATGTACGGTATTAATCAGAGGATTCAACATGAAAAATCATTGTTGTGCGGCTTATATGCTATATATTTTGTGTATAAGTTAACAAATTATAGCGTCAAGAAAATTATACCATATTTGTTTAAAGATTTTGGTAGAAATAAATTAAAGAATGACCAATTTATAATGAAATATGCATATGAGCATTTCAATATACCCTCATGTTCAAGTGTATTTGCTAATAATTCAACGTGGAATTATGAAAATCTGTGTAAAATATTGGAATTATAATACGGTGGGGTAGAGGCGTTTAGAGGCGGGGCGAAAGGTTAGAGGCGGGGCGAAAGGTCATAACGCTGCTATAAATGCCCGTGCTGGGTCACTCTTTGCATCTACTGTCATTCAAGTTGGGTCAAGGATGAATCCAATTCAGTACTCCGTTGGAGGTGTCTGCGAGGAGGAGAGAAGACTGCATCCCTGTGTATGTCGGAATAATCCACCTGCGGTAAATGGTAAGTGATTTTTTGTTCATTATCTGAGTGAATCTTGTTCTAATATTGAAAAAATCTTTTTTTACACATAAATGATTTTAGAAGTGTAATGTATTAACCAATAAAACTTTTTAATGCAATTAAAGATATGCCTTATTCTTCTTCTAATCGAGAAATTTTTTTTTCTTTGCCAGATGCGAATATAATGCGGTTGTTGGAACTTATTCGCGCAAATCAAATCCGACAGGAGCAAATGATTTGCGAGTTGATGGGATTGTTAGGAGCGAGATCCACCCAGCCTCCTACCCATCCATATGGAGATGCTGTTGCTACCCCTCCTACCAACGAGACTTCTCCCCGACCTCATGTGGATGTTGAGACTGTGCCTCCTACTCAGGTGGTTGATGTTAACGCTTTTATCCAGGATATTGTAACTCCTACCCACGCCGAGATCGACCCTTCTCCCCAGTCTCATATGAGTGGAGAATGTGTTAGTAGTTGTTATTGCGATAAATGCGTATGGAGCGAGATGGAATATTTTATGACAAATTCCCAACCTACTTCATGTATGGATGAGGATTCCCCCATTTATTATCCACCAGCTTCCCCCCCAGAAGTTTATTGTATAACAGATGAGGAAGAAGATGACGACCCTGAACAAAATGCACAGAAATTCTACAAGAGAAGAAAAATTACTCTACGTTGATTTTAGTCAATGAATTGTAGCTTTTTTCAATGAAATTGTATTTGTTTGTATTACCAGAAATGTAATGGCTGTATAATAAATAATGAAAAAAAAAATATTGTGTATTAGTGTTATCCTGAAATGTGTCTTTCTGATGATGAAAATGTTTTCCCTATGATGTATATGTGTCCCCTTATTAACTTGAATGAACTGAAAGTTCGACATGATTCAGCTTGTGTGTGTGACGTCACTATGTCCCCTTATTAGGATCGACTTGATTCAACCTGTGTGTGACGTCACTACTATGGCCCCCTTATTAACTAAAAGGGTCGACCTGATTCAACCTGTGTGCGTGGTCTTTTTAGTTCATTTAACGTGACGTCACTGACCGCCGAGTAAACACCTTTTTTTAGTTCATTTAACTTAATGAGAGAAACTTTTAGTTCATTTAACTTAATGAGAGGAAACTTTTAGTTCATTTTAAAATAATAAGGGGAAGATGTTTAGACCTGTAGTAAGCATGCCCCCATAGGAGGAGTCTATTTTGAATGCTTACCCCCAGAGGGGGGAATCCAAAAACCTTGATCCGAGGAATTTCGAAAACCCCATAGGAGGGAATCCAAAAAAAAACTTGATCCGAGGAGATGGAGAATTTCGAAAACCCCATAGGGGGGATCCAAAAAATTGTATTATCGAGAAATTTTGGGGTGGGAGTGAAAGTGGGAGGGGGATCCGAGGAAGTGGAGACTTTGAAGAACCCCATTGAGAAACTTTTTGATCGAGGGGGATTTGAAAGGAGGGGTACCCAAAAACTTGATCCGAGGAGATGGAGAGCATAAGAAAACCCCGTAGGGGGGAATCCAAAAACCTTGATCCAAGGAGATCATAAGAAAAAAAAAATTCGAGGCGCGGGGGCGATCCGGACGACGCTGCAGAAGGCGCAGCAGAAGGCGCGGGCGGGGGTCGCGAAGGGCGCGGGCGGGCGCGCGGGCGGGCGCGCGAAGGGGCGCGGGGGCGCGCGCGCGAAGGGCGCGGGCGGGCGCGCGGCGCGACGGTGGGGTCGCAAAGGGGGGGTCGTGGGCGGGGGTATTGGTTGTGGGGGTCAAGGGTGAGGTAGTCTCGAGGGCGAGGTCATGGTCAAAACCGGAAGTAACACCTAGGTGTGAAAAGGTGACCCTCCAGCCGCTGGTCCTAGACCGGATACACCGCCCAGTGGAAGGCCTAAACCGGAAGGGATGCCCCAGTGGAAGGCCCTAAACCGGAAGGGACCCCCCAGAAGAAAACTTCACTACTTATATATATATATATATATATATATATATATATATATATATATATATATATATATATATATATATATATATATTTTAGGACAATCTTAAAGGAGCTCTTGCTAACTGGCCAGATTTACCTATTCGGCACGACATATATATATATATATATATATATATATATATATATATATATATATATATATATATATATATATATATATATATATATATATATATATATATATATATATATATATATATAGTATACTGCCCGAGACCAGACGATCACCAGTACCACCAAGGACAAGTTTATCTGTGAGCCCCAGAGGTGTACTTGCAAGACTGACTCAGGTGACTCATTCTACGAGTGAACATGCCACAACTGCTGTGCGAAATTGTTCATTCTATTACTTTTAGCCTCACGTAGTTCATCCTGGCACATATTTATCCTGTTACTAGTACACAGACCCACTACGTTACTTATCTTGTCAGTTAAGCGCGTGTGTGCAAACAGTAAAGTTCTTTAGTAATGTGTGTATTTGATTTCGGGGCTAACATATTACTTGACAACAGTATTTCGTATCTCCTAGTATCATTTATTTCGTATTATCTATTTCCTTTCCTCTCGTAATTCACCAGCTTCCTGATCTATCCATATACTTGAGCGCTACCGTCCACAGGATGTATATAGGATACACAATAAGCTAGCTGCTTCATTTCCAGAATCTAATTCAATCTTGAAGTATCTTCCATACCTTTGTAATAAAAGAAGACAAGTTGATAAATGAGATACTCGTGCAACATTTGGGTATCTTTATTCTGGAAAAGTTTCCCCAGTAAGTGGTTTCTTCAGTCCAATGCAGAGAACGGTGGAAATGAAAGGGAAGTTAGGGGTAATTAATTCCTCAGCGTGGAGTCGATGTGTTAAGTTCATCAGTCTTGAAAGAAATGCAGCATATTCGCAGAGATGTGGCTTATATACTGCAGACAGATGAGGTGGAGCAGTGGTAGGTGGAGTCACCAGGGAAAAAAATCACTAGAAGCAGGAGGTCGTGATACTAGGTTAGACACTATTTACATAAGCGTGTGGAGAAGAGGGTTCACATGCGCTTCACATTATCATTCCGTCATAAGTTTTCCCTCTCTTCACCCGGGCAGTAGTTTTGGGTGGTACTGTACTCAAGTCCACCGTCTCTTTAGTATGTAACTTGTCTTCCCTGCTGGTCATCACTGGAGCACATTCTATCCTGATACCCAGGCCATTACACGGAACGTCTCCCACCGTACCTCTCCTACGAGAGAGGTTAGAATACGGTTCCACCATTCTATTTGTCAATCGTGTCCTTCAGCCTTCTTTGAGGATTTAATATGTAGCACTTGACTTCCCTTTGCCATCTGAATTTTCGAAAATCTTATCTTGCCGGGGTCTTCCTTATAAATTCAAGCCATATCTTCACTCTATCAGATATTTGTTTGGTTACTCTTGATTTGTCTGTGGGATGCCTCCACTGACCTTTCCTCATCTACAGTACAAATAACACCGCCAATGTCAGCCACATAGTTACAATTATCTCTACTATACACAGCTATCCCAGTGTATTTCCACAGCCCCAACTTAACCGCAGCTTCCCAGTTGCTGTGAAGGGATTCACAGCAATGGTCAACCACTTGCATAAACACTTGTTTAATGCAAACTTGACAATCTTTTGGAGGTGTGTGGTGTGTGTATATGTCTTACATTATCATCACTAAACATAACTCAGCTCAGTGCACACACCCTGTGGGAGAACAACAACACTCACCACTTATATTTCATTTCTTGAAGAGAACTCTCGTCCAAAAGGTTCTCACTGGAGTGTTTACCCTCGATGAGCTTCAAGGTCGCCACCAAGACTTCCTCTTTATTGATAACTCATGCAGTGATGTCCTCCACGGGTGAGAGACGTCCATTACCTTCAACAATACGAGTGACTGACCCAACACGCTGGATCAGTGAATATTCGTGAGAATTTGAGTACAGGCACCACACTGTGTACTCATAAATCACAGTATACTCACCACTCTGTACTCATGAAATCCAGAGTACACTTATTACATAGGTGCTCGTGGATCGGTTGGTAGCATCCTCAGCGCACACACGCAGGAACTGGGGATCGTTCCTCGACACGAATGAAACGTTGAATGTGCTTCCTTACACCTACTGTCCCTGTTCACCTAGCAGTAGGTACCTGGATGTTTGTCGACTTTTGACGGTCACATCCTGCTGGAGAAGATTAAAGGACCCTCAAAGGAAATAAGACAGACAGTCCCCGACGACGCATTGTCTTTAGTAACATTCACTGCTAAAAATCCCAACAATATCATATCTCTTATTTTACGCACCGGGATCAGTTGGCATTCGTCAGTTGGAGTTCATCCACAACAGAGATAGGTACACATAAGAACCCACAAATTTTATGCATTGGGTATCTGCAGGCATGGTATATCTGGAAAAACAGGTGAGATATGTACCTCTGACCATCCCAAAAAATGCCGTACCCACATGACAACAGGAGGGCGCAACTCCCCTTCCTGTAACTTATTTCACCCTGAAATATGTCTCTCGTCAGTCCATGATGGAAAATGCTACAACGTATAATGCCAGACATATCATTTAAAGGGGACAAGAAGAGACAAACCTGCTGGACCATGGGAAACAAAAGAGGGGAGCCATAACATCTCCAGAGAAGGTGGTTTTTTAGTGCCAGGAAGGATAAAAGACTGGCAAGAAATGACAGAAATCTTACACCAACTGAAAACACTTCTGGAGCAGAGGCACAGAAGAACAACAGATATTAGTGCCAGCAAATAAAATCCCGCTAAATTCCATCAATAAAACGACATTTATCTTTGCAAACATACAGGGTCTAAAGCCATCAACAACAAAATTTCTTACATTAAGGGACTCTCACGGAGTCAAATGCAATGTTTGCAACTGTCACAGAGACTCACATAAAGGATAATTTTGACAACAAAATATGGATCCCAGGTTATAAGCTATTCAGATGCGACAGACTAAACAGGCAACAAGGGAAGGGGGGTTGGCTTGTACGTCACAGAGTCACTCATTTGCTCAGAACTACTAAACACCTCCAATGATGTAGTTGAAGCTTAGGCAGTAAAGATCGAAAACCAAAACCTTGTCATTATGGCTACATACAAGCCTCCAAATGCATCTTCCCAGCAATTCCAGGAACAGCTTTTGAAAATTGACCACTGTCCAGAAAATCTCCCAACTCCTGCCCCCAGACATCTTATTACTGGGATATTTTAACTTGAGACACCTAAAATGGAGGAGTGTATCAAATAATATTTTAGCAGAGATCACCTCAGGAGGCAGCTCAGATGAAAATTCACACACACACGAGCTAATAAATCTCTGTACCAAATTCACTTTAAACCAGCAAATATTAGAACCTTAAAGACTAGACAATAAGCTGGACATCATCTTCAACAACGACGATCTGATGCGTATAACCCTATCAATGACAATTCACTCAGATCACAACAAAATAGAAGTACAGACATGTATGCACAGGGCTCCTGACCAGCAAAATGTGATCAGTTATGAGGTATCTTCACAAAATTCAGCTTCAATAACAAAAACATACAAAATGAAACAAGCTGGTAAAATATCCTAAACAACACCAATCCGAAACTTTGCCTAGAAAAAAATAAATCTGTGGCACTTGAGGTCTGCACAAGACACATTTCATTAACAAAAAGAAAGAGAAGATGTAAACTAGAAAGAGAGACGCTCCTTATACAGGCGAAGGCGAAGAACCACAGAGCTGCTGAGAGGGGCCAATATATTTGAAATACAAAGGGAGAAATAGCAAATATCGAACTTAAGCTTAAGGAATCTTACAGGAAACAAGAATCTCAAAGAACCAAAAGCCATAAAGGAAACTGAAAAAAAAAAACTAAAATACTTCTCCCCTTTTGCAAATCCAAGGGTAAAACAACATCCATGATTGGGCCCCTGCTTAGGTGAGATGGGTCCTACACAGATGACAGCAAAGAAATGAGATATTAAAATCCCAATACAACTCAGTTTTCAGCAAGTCGTTAACCAGACTAAGGGTCGACAATTTAAATGAATTCTTTAAGACGGAGACACAAAATCTGGTCATCTCAAAAATCTCTGATATTATCCTAACACTGCATGACTTTGAAAAGGCAATAAATGACATGCCCATGCACTCTGCCCCAGGCCCGGATTCATGGAACTCCGCGTTCTTCAAGAACTGCAAGAAGCCCCTGTCACATGCCTTCAGTATTCTATGGAGAGGGAACACAGGGGTCATCCCACACTCACTAAAAGCTACAGACATAACCCCACTTTACAGGGGTGGCAGTAAAGCACTTGGAAGCAACTACAGACCGAAAGCACTAACACCCCATATCACAAAAATCTTAGATAGGGTTCTAAGAAGCAAGATCGCCAACCAACTAAATATCCATCAATTAAACAACCCAGGGCAACACAGGTTTAGAGTAGGTCGCTCCTGCCTGTCCCAGCTACTGGACCACTATGACAAGGTCCTGGATGCTGTAGACTGTAGAGGATAAACAAAATGCAAATGTAGAATACACAGACTTTGCGAAAGCCTTCGACAAGCGCGACCACGGTGTAACAGCGCACAAAATGTGTGATAAAGGAATAACAGGAAAAGTTGGTAGATGGATCTGTAACTTCCTAACAAATAAAACACAAAGAGTAATAATAAACAGAGTTAAGTCTGAGGTAGCTACGGTGAAAAGCTCTGTTCCACAAGGCACAGTACTCGCTCCAATCCTATTCCTCATTCTTATATCTGACATAGACAGAGATGTCATGTCTGAGGGCAATGTGTGGTGTGAATATAATGCAGAGAATCCGTAGTTTGGAGATTAGGAGGTATGGGATTACCAAAACTATTATCCAGAGGGCTGAGGAGGGGTTACTGAGATGGTGTGGACATGTAGAGAGGTTGGAACGATATAGAATGACTACGAGAGTATACAAATCTGTAGTGAAGGGAAGGCGGGGTAAGGGGTAGGAGTCGGCCTAGGAAAGGTTGGAGGGAGGGGGCAAAGGAGGTTTTGTGTGCGAGGGCCTTGGACCTCCAGCAAACGTGCATGGGCGTGTTAGACAGGAGCAAATGGAGAAAAATGGTTTTTAGGATTTGATGTGCTGTTGGAGTGTAAGCAAGGTAACATTTATGAAGTGATTCAGGGAAACCTGCAGGCCGGACTTGAGTCCTGGAGATGGGAAGTACAGTGTCTGCACTCTGAAGGAGTGTTAATGTTGCAGTTTTATAACTGTAGTGTAGGCATGCCTCTGGCAAGACAGCGATGGAGTGAATGATGAAAGTTTTTCTTTTTCGGGCCACCCTGCCTTGGTGGGAAACTGCCGATGTGTTAATAGAAAAAATAAAGACAGATGTAAGCCATAGCTTCGTCTCTTCCTTTGCAGATGACACCCGAATTGTCATGACAGTGACCTCCATCAAAGACACCGCAAGACTCCAAGCCGACATTAACCAAATCTTCAAATGGGCCACTCAGGAAAATATGAAGTTCGGTGAAGAGAAATTTCAACTACTCAGATATGGAAAATTTGAGGAAATTAAAACTTTCAAGATATAATACGACAAATAGAGCGAAAAAGTAATGTGTAGGACCTGGGAGTGATAATGTCAGAGTATCTCACCTTCAATGATCACAACAATGTACATGCTGCATCTTCTAGAAAAATGATAGGATGGATAATGAGAACCTTCAAAAATAGGGATGCCAAGCCCATGATAATTCTCTTCAAATCGTTTGTTCTATCTAGGCTGGAATACTGCTGCATACTAACTGCCCCTTCAAAGCAGGAGAAACTGCTGACCTGGAGAGGAGAGTGCACAAAGAACTTTCACGGCACACACAAGTACGATACAGCACCTAAGTTACTGGGAACGGTTGAAGTCCCTTGATCTGTATTCCCTGGAACACAGGCGAAAAAGATACTTTATAAAATACACTTGAAAAATCCTAGAAGGATTGGTACCAAACTTGCACACGGAAATCACTCGGCAGGAGATGCAACATTCCCCCAATAAAAAGCAGAAACACAGTAAGTGTCAAGACCCAAGACTGTTCAACTGTCTCCCAGCATACATAAGGGGGATTACCAATAGACCCCTGTCTGTCTTCAAGAAGGCACTGGACAGGCACCAAAAGCCAGTACCTGACCAGCCGGGCTGTGGTTCGTACGTCAGATTGCGTGTGGCCAGCAGTAATAGCCTGGTTGATCAGATCCTAATCCACCACGAGGCCTGGTCTCAGACCGGGACGTGAGAGCGTTGACCCCCGAAACCCTATTCAGGTATGTACAATAACTATTAGGTACCTGCAATTTTGAGACTCCAGCAATATGTTGCATTACTCTACGTTTAACAAGAATATTATGAGTATGTAATCCAGGAATCACTAATAACCAAAAAAATGCAGTTATGCTCCCAGTGGGGAATGACGAAGATCCATTTCAACTACCACAACCCTGTTTCTATCGTTCAGTCCGTGAGTGTGCAGAGCACATTAAATTATCCAACACGGCGCAAAATGAAAATACTACATTGCTAGGATGTGTTCACTAGGGTTTAAAAACATACCAGAATGCACAAACACCTTCGCATGATAACATCGCATCATACGTAGTGGTAAATGCACAATGTTGCCAGAGCAGAATCAACATTCAGGCCAAAAATTAACATCACCCTCTTGCCCCAGTACACATTCTAGTCACTCCCACCTATACCATATACTATGTGTAATAAATAAATAAATATATATATATATATATATATATATATATATATATATATATATATATATTTATATATATAATGTGTGTGTGTGTGTGTGTGTGTGTGTGTGTGTGTGTGTGTGTGTGTGTGTGTGTGTGTGTGTGTGTGTGTGTGTGTGTGTGTGTGTGTGTGTGTGTCACACGGGTTTAGCGCTTCGCATGAATAAAATCATAATACAATCCTTCTGATAATCTATTAACAGTATATATGAAATAATATTTTAACCGGAGAATAAAGTCAACAACGATAAAGTCAGTAAAGAGAGAGTTGGATTAAAGAAAAATAAATACCGGAAGTTGGCAATAAATTAAGGCAATCACTATGTCCAAAATAAATTACGAAACTGTCTACATATAAGCTTAAATAAGAAATATCAGTATTATCCAGCTACAGGTGAAAATTGAGCCTTCTGCACAATAACAAAAATGATTAAAAAACCACGAAAAATGTCAGTCAATAAAAACTGGTGAACCACTAACAGCCTGGGTGATCAGATCCGGGTTGCGGATGCAGCGTTTTAAGAAATACAGTAAAAATGGTAAGCATGACATGAATACAAGAAGTAAATCCCCTCTTAAAAAGAAATAATACTAAAAATAAATAACCCGCAGTTACTGGACCAGAGGCCTGGTCATGGACCGGACCGCGGGGTCGTTGACCCCTGGAATACCCTCCAGGTATACTTGTCTCATGTTAGGAGCTATTATATACTTTGTCACGCAAGACACAGGTCTGGTGTGCTCTCGACCATCCAAGACTGGTACTAATCCATGTAACGTATTACCGCCTCTTCAATTTCGAATCCTTCTCCCTACATAGTCTTCACTGGTCGTGTATATTCAGTCGTGTTCCTGAACTACTGGAAACGCTTCAAGCCCGTTGCCTTGTACTCCTTGGAATGTAGGTATGAAAGGCACATCATAATCTACCCTTTAAACATTCTGGAAGGACTGGTCCCAGACCTGCAAACTGAAACCACTTCATATGAAAGAAAAAAGCTTGATAGACCGTGCAAAATGCTTCTAATAAACAGCAGGGATGCTATGAGTGCATTGAGAACTTGAGTGAGTGTTCGGGGACCAAGACTCTTCGACACACTCCCTTCGTGCGTTAGGGAAAATTACCATCGAACCCAGTTGTCCTCAAAAGGGAACTTGACAGGCTTCTAATAACAGTATCTGATCATCCGAGCTCTAGTGCATGCGTTGAACTGCATGCGGCTAGCACCAACAGCCAGGTCAATCGAGCCAGCGACCAGGTAGCATCTTCCACGAAGTTGATGTCAGGTTGACTCCAAGTACATACAGATCTATTATAGCTCCTTTTATAACAAAAAATAAAGTACAGTACTTAATACTGTACCTCAAGGGTTGGGGGACCTCGACTATGAAGGGCTCTTGATCCAAGAAACTGAAACTACCCTCCCCTTCCTTTCAGATGCTGTTATGAACTTCGTACTTTATATAATAATACTAATAATAATAATAATAATAATAATAATAATAATAAATAATCAGACTCGGAAGGTAAATAAATATAGTTCAGGAATCTTCAGAGAAAGAATACTCTCTCTTTCTCAAAGCGAAATACTCCGCATTATTTCAAGGGTTAAGGGGATGAAACACAAGTGGTGAGTCAATAAAGGAAGAGCAGGTAAACACAGGAGCATCCCTATCCCTTGTCTGGATGCCATGGGAAAGACAAATACGCCAGGGCAAACTGGTTCTGACATGGATTAAAGAAAAAACTGAGTTCGGAAGCATTTTTGTTGAGTTCTTCATCCGACAATGTGCACAACCAGCAGCGGTTTGGAAAGCAATAATAATACTGATAATAATAATATTGTTACTTATAACAGTGAAGTTGTTGGTGCAGTGACGGGAATAAAGTGAGAATAATAGTGAGGAGCGCGGTAGCTGTGGCGACTGTGGTCTTTTCGGTGATAGTGATCATCACCATGGTCTTTTTACATAAGAACATAAGAAAGGAGGAACACTGCAGCAGGCCTGTTGGCCCATACTAGGCAGGCTCTTTACAATCCATCCCACTAACAAAATATTTGCCCAACCCAATTTTCAATGCTGTCACCACTGTCATTTTGGTAACAACGGTCACTATGGTCATTTTGGTATTGTGGAGACAATAGTAGTCACTTGCTAGTCTTGTGGTGATAGTAGTGGTCACCAACTAGTCTTATGGAGACCGCAGTGGCCACCAGCTGGTCTTGTGGTGACAGTGGTGGTCACCAGCTGGTCTTGTGGTGATAGCAACACCACACAGGGTAAGCACAAGTTCAGTTTCTTAAACCAAGACCTCCCTTCCTCAGCCCCACCCATCACCACCAAGGAACCTTTCTTGAGGGACTTCTTTGATCCAGTAGTGACAAAGTCTTGCGCTTCAATAGTCAGGTGAAGGTGGGAGCACAGAAGCCAGAACTGGGCAAGGCAGTCAGGTGAAGGTGGGAGCACAGAAGCCAGAACGAGGTGAGGCAAGGAAAAACAGACTGGCAGTATTAGTCTTGACAGGATATAAATGCAATATTTCTTTAGCCTAACCAATGTAGTGTAAACAAAACAAGGATGAAAATTATTTAATAGTAGTAGGAGAGAGAGAGAGAGAGAGAGAGAGAGAGAGAGAGAGAGAGAGAGAGAGAGAGAGAGAGAGAGAGAGAGAGAGAGAGAGAGAGAGAGAGAGATGGAGAGATCACGCAATGAAAATCGTAGGGGAAGAAAAACAAGAGGGGGGGGGAAAGAGGGAGTAAGCCAGTGAGTGAGGAATAAAAGGCAGAGTGGGGAAGAGAGACAGAGGAAGTGAAGGGAAATGCTGATTAAAAGAAAAAACTAATAGAGGGGAAGAGGAAGGAAAAAAGTTGATTAGGAGCAAGGTGGATTCTGGGTGGAGGATGAAGGTAAGTTGGAGGATGTGAGGAAAGGTGGAGGATGGAGGGTAAGGTGGAGGATGGAGGGTAAGGTGGAGGATGGAGGGTAAGGTGGAGGATGGAGGGTAAGGTGGAGGATGGAGGGTAAGGTGGAGGATGAGAAAAAAAGGTGAAGGATGAGAAAAAAGGTGAAGGATGAGAAAAAAGGTGAAGGATGAGAAAAAAGATGGAGGGTAAAGCGGAGGTTGGGAGGTAAGATTGGGGATGGGAAGAAAAGTGGAGGACAATTAGAAAGGTGGTGTCGGGATGAAGGGAAGAAAGAGCAGAGACGGTAGGGGGAAGGGGGTAAAAATTAAAATAAAAGTGAAAGGGGAATTTGGCAGAAGAGTGGAGCTAAAAGAAAAGGAAAGCGACACTGGCTATAGCGTGTCTGAGTCCACATGAATTTCCACTTATCAAACTGCTTCGTCAGCAGAATTACAAATCACTTCGAGAGCACAAACTCACAAGTAGTCAAGTTTTACTGTTTATTTTTCTCCTTGTTCCTTGCCGGGGAGGACCTGGTTCCTAAGTCTTGCGTGTATCGTATATCTAACACTACCATCCACAGGATGGATATGAAGTATACAAAATAGCCGCCTGGGTGGAAAACTCTAAAATCCTTATAGACATTTGGCCGCATTGCACAGGACCACTCCTGCGCAAAACACTTTCTCATTATTTATCCAACTCGTCTTCAAGAGTAAACAGGAATTGGATGTTTAAATGTTGGAGAGTACAATGACCGTCTGAATTCTGACTCGACCCGAGAAAGCGAAGAAAGGTTTTCAGAGACTATCACGATATAAAGAACAAAATTAGGTAATTATTGAAATGATTATGGAAAGCCTGAAAAACTTTACACCAACTTTAACGCTCATTCTGAGTGACCTTAAATCCACGTTACCTTGTGAAACCGAACCTGTAACGTGTTGTCCATGGCTCCTTCTGGGCATCAGTCACTTCAGCACGACACATCCGGGAGCCAAGCTCTTGTCTTAACTAACCAACAGCTTGACGCTGTACTGCTCTCTCGTAAGTGAAGTGATGACTGGTGGTAATAACCTAATCACCACTGTATTGCTCTCTTTTATATGAAGTGATGAATCATGATAATAGCTTATTCAACACTGCATTGCTTCCTTGTGTTGTGAAGTGATGACTCGTGGTAACAGCTTACTCACCGCTGCATTGTTCCTTTGTACGTGAAGTGATGACTTGTGGCAATAGCTTACTCAACACTGTATTGCTTCCTTGTATGTGAAGTGATGACTTGTGGCAATAGCTTACTCAACACTGTATTGCTCCCGTGTATGTAAAGTAATGACTGGTGATAATAGCTTTCTCAACACGTTTATCATAACTAAGGAACTGTACCGAGGGAAGCTTCTGCATGTAGCCATCAGATTAAAACAATTAATTTCTATTAATAAGATGTTCTTGATAAATCATGAACCTTAATGCAAAATCTGTATATTCCTTAGTGAGTGGACCGTCGAGCACAATGTTCAAGAAAGTCACTATAAAGTTGACTGCATATTTTACACTAAATATGATAACAGTTTCAACGACAAGGCTTGAAAGTCAAAAAATTACTACCATAACATCCGTCAGTTCATTGTCATTGCAAGGTGGTTCTTAAATGTGCTTATCTACGCCCTGGTTACAGTGGGTTATTTACATCTATGCAGGCTTCTAAGAGCATTACTGTGATCAGTGAGGGAAGTGTGATGAACAATTTGGTTACTAGTGACTAACGGACACGCTTCTTATTGACAGGTCCTGGTTTCAAGGTGCTAGGATGGACATTACAATTTGGTGGTGACAGGTAGCAGCACAAGAGAAAATTAAATAGGACAAAAATGTAGAGGGTAAGAAGACAGCTTCTGTAAAAAAATCCAATTTTGCCAATGAAATTAAGATATAGTTGGTTAAAATTAATTATTTTGCAGTAAAAGTGCCTCAAGAATATAGCACACAACACCAGGTAACCATATTACACAACACACAATAACACCGCATAAAACAAACTAATTTCATGAAAAATAGTATCTAAGATTTGTGAATTTCGACGACTTTGTGAAACCATGCTAAGAGAACTAGAATTTAGGATTAAGAGGCAAATGTGGGGAAAAACGAGACAAGGAAAACGCAGAAAACTATACAAGGAAGGAGTAGAAAATGCAAGTTGCACAAGTAGAGCATGGATGATGTGTCAAGAGGCACTTGTGGATCACGTCATGACACTTATCATCATCTCAGTGGTGGACTCTGCGAATCCAAGCACCGGTAAGTCAGCTGTGAACAATTTCGTGAGTGTCGCTCTGAAGAGTAGATTTGAAATCATTCTGGGAATAGCTACGAGGGTGGCTCTAAGGGTGGCTAGGCTGTTGGCGGACGCTGTGCGTATTTCGTCTTTGGCACCACAGCTCAGCTGATGGATACTTCTCTCGGCTTCTATGATACTTCCAGAACTTACCAAGTTCCTTCTTGAAGGCACGAGCTCTCTGTTACCTTTGTTTTGTTTAAAGATTTTGGATAGTCTCAGACGCTTAAGATTTACTCTTTTCTTCCAACGAGGATTATGAGAAGCCTTAGGCTTATTCTTTTGTTTTAGTGGAAAGCTTTGAGAAGTTTCAGACCCTTCAGGCTGATTTTTTTTTGTTTAAGGGGAGGTTTTGAACAGTCAGATCTTCAGGCTTAAATTATTATAGTTTACATTTTGTCTTTAGGGAATGCTCAAGTATTTTTTTTTCAATAATGCTGAAGATTATATTTCATCTCTTACATTTCCATCACGTGCTAATTACACGAGCTCAGACCAACTCATGCATGAAGCGGATACTTTTTAAAATCAATTTCTCTCTCTCTCTGAACTAATCAGCCATGACACAAACCTTGTCTGCACCTGCCAGCTTAACATACACGTATGAAGATTCATCGTCTCTCCAAGCCTCCTAGACAAAATCCATCTTTAAGCCAGGTCTCTCATGAAGGACCGAACTCATCAAGGGTCCCGGATCTCACTGCCTTTTAAATGTCTTCCTTTCCTATTTAGTATTTATCTAAGGGGCAAAATTACACTTGTACACACACACAATGTTCTGGATACATACACTCTACTTGGTATACACACCCTAAGTCGTATACACTCTTGATCCAAGGAAGTGGATTTATCCTTTATTTGGATTGAATGTCAGCGCCTCATTCCACATGTGCTATATGACCCCTACGGGTTTAGTGCTTTCCCCATTTTTTTTAGTATAGTCTTCGTAGGTAAAAAATTTTGTTGGATCCTGTTCAAGATCTGGAGAATGCATCTTCTGCTTGGATTCAGATTTGCATTGCTGATGTTCGTCTCGATTTTAGGTTAAACAAGTTTCAGTGTACGACGTTTTATTAATCACTAACTGGAGAATGTCTCTTCTGAAAAGAAATAAGTCAGTGTCAGACTTTGTGAAATTAAGACACGTGTGCAACATCTGGGTATCTTTATTGTAGACGTTTCGCCATCCAGTGGCTTTATCAATACAAATTCCAGGACATAACTTGAAGACAGTAGGACTATATACAGAAGATGAGGTAATCAGTCCCTCAGCCTTGGAGTAGGTGCGAATAGCACCGTAGTCGTGGAGATTCTGAAGCAGAAGCAAGGAGCCTGGCGTCAGGTGTAGCAGACGAGGGCATAGTCACTGGTAGGCGGGATTCCCTAATGGAAGTAGGTCCTTCCCAAAGAGATGGGTTAGTTGTAGTAGTAGTTGTCGTAGTCGTGAAGGTTATGTACATGTCCTCAGAATCAATATTCCATGATGTTGCAATGTCTGACAAGTTGTGCAAGAATGGTATATAATACCGACAAGATGAAATTAAGACACATGTGCAACATCTGGGTATCCTTATTGTAGACGTCTACAATAAAGATACCCAGATGTTGCACACGTGTCTTAATTTCATCTTGTCGGTATTATATACGATTCTTGCACAACGAGTCTGACTTTATTGGGTTATCCTCGATCAAATCTACGTAATGTACTTTTCATTTTGCATATATTACAAGTGTCCTCAAGCCAATTGTAAAAAAAAAAAATAGTGCCTTGTACCCAAAGCCTATTATACAACTTATACCGCACTCTGCACTATTCCTATCTCATGTACTGAGGTACTGGGGACTGGGGTTATGCAGCACCAGGATACCTTTCTGTAGACAGCCTGTACTGTCTGCACAGACAGCCCATGCTGTCTGCCAGCTTAGCTCATATTTCGCGCCACTTAGGTGCTGCCCTTTGGGCCTGTCCAGGTCTGTGGGAAGCTGGTCCCACACTCTCTCACTCTCACAGCGGCCTAGCAGCAAGACACAAGGCCTACTAGTTCTCCCTCTCGTGGGCATGGCCTACCGGGCCATGGGCACAAACACACAAGCCTGTGTACCCACCACTACTTTACAAATAAAGTAAGAAGCCTCTCCGAAGACGTTTATAATTCACACCCCGCTTTCAGTTCACCAAATATTTTCGTTATATTTCTCGGATCACGTAGCGACCGAATAAGTCTAGTTACGTATTATTTGCCAGCAACAGAGAACTTACTCAAAACAGAAGGTTCAAGTATGCCAACCTGAGGTACATTCTAACAGCTTGAGCGTGAGAAATTTAAAAAATAAATAAAAATGGTGGAGGATACGCTGACAACGTATACAGTAAGTTGTGTGTAGCTTCCGAAAGTGGCAGTCGTTGTCAAGTCATTACCTCTTAACAGTTGTCATCGGTCGTCACCTCAGGTAAGGCAGACGTAGGTACTCCTCCAGTACACACGGTTTGAGCGACTCGCCTTAACAGACCAACGAGAGGGACTCGCACACGGGTCACCAAACATACCTGTAACGAAGAATAACAATTCACAATATCATGGCTGGAAATATTCACAATTTAAACCCACACTTTGGAAAAATAATGAGACGACGTTTTGGTCCGTCTTGGACAACGAAAGTCATAATTTTATACCCAGAATGTACCGAAACGTCATCAAGAGCTTTTCCTCTGAAGTTTAAGTTATTGGTGAATATCTGTGATCTCGTCTGCCTGTGGTCTGATGTTATTAAAAATGGGCAGGTTGTACGTATGTAGGAGTTGTGCTGATGTTGTATAAAGTGTTATAATGCAGCTGTCTGCTGTATAACAGATTGCTGCAGCTGTCTGCTGCATTACAAATTCCTGCAGTTGTCTGATGTATTGCAGATTGCTGCAGCTGTATTATAGGAAATAAAGCAGCCAATTAGACAATACATAAATATCTTTCCCGAACATTTTAAAGCTGAAAAGTCCTAACGTAGAAAGAATGCAAATGTCTGCTGACAACTTGTGGGAAATGGACACTGAAAACATCTTTACTGAAAACCTCTCGGCCCTTGGATTGTGATCCCTTACCCTTGGTCACTCGCGTATTTAAAGTGGTCAAGGGTCAAGAACCGAAGTGTATTCAATAAAGGTGTAGTGAGTGAATGCATTCGTGTGCGTTTCCCTCAACTTCTAACGTAATCGCAAGACAAAACAGGTGGTGCTGTGGCCAGGTGGACTGATTCTTGTCGTGAGTCTCGAGCAACAGCCAGCCAAAACAAGCCTTGGAATTGCGTTCCTGTGTTCGTAGTACATGTGCAACTGTTCTCTTTGTTGACAAGACGTTTCGCCTTGTCAACATTTACACATGTGTGGGATGGAGATAGGACTGGAATGGCTAATGGAATGGAATGAGGAATTGGGATGGAGAGACGTATTGGGATCGCTTATCAGATAGCGAGATGACGATGGCTAACAGGATGGAGGAAATCATTGTAATGGTGAATGAGATGGAGCGAATGAAGGCAGCGAATGGAGAGGTTAGAGAAGGATGGGTGAGGGAGGAAGAAGGGAAGAGTGAGAGGGTGAGGATAGGAATTATGAAAGAGGGTGAAGAAGGCGAGGGTGAGAAGGTAAAGGGAAGGGTGAGAACTTAAAGAGAAGGGTGAAAGGCATGAAGGAGGGGTGAAAAAGGGTGAAGAGAAAGATGAGAGGGGTAAATAAAAGAAAGATGAAAGGGGTGAAGAAGGAAAGTGAGAAGAAAGGGTGAAGAAGGGAGGCAAGGAAGAGTAGGTACATAGTTTGTAGATAGACAAATAAATAGTAAATTAGAAAAATTTAGTGATTAAAAGAAGGTAAAATATTTTAATAATGGTGCACAATACGACAAATAGACGAGTAAGACACATGTGTAATGGTGTGCTGTCTTTGAGGGGAAGTTTAGCAAAATAAAAAAAATATATTACTATCTCTGTCGAAAGACAGAGACAGCAGAAGATGTAAGTAAACACGAGGTGATCAGTCCCTCAGCGTCATCGAAGCTGTGGAGCAGAACACACACAATGACTGAGGCACTCCACCTCAAACTCACTTGCTTCTCCAGGTTGAGGGATTGATCATCACCCATCTGCATCTTCATTTCTTCTACCTCCTCTGCATTTCGACTGAAGCCTGCTGAGCAGGCGAAACGTCTCGTCAGTAAAGACAGCCAATCATCACACACACGTCTTACACATCTACTTGTCAGTAAAGATACCAAACTCTTGAAAAAATCAGGCATGTACCTGCACAGTACTTGCCTAGGTAGATAAACAATGTAATCTTCATGTTATTCGTTACTTCGTGATGTATTACAAGTCTTCGTAGTTCCATCGGCCAACCAACTGGTTGGTTGGTTAATTGGGTTCAAAACCTCTCACAGGGTTATTAAGGCCGCATGTCACCAGTTAACCTCCAGTCAAAAAAAACTCTTATCTCTAAAATAGGGATTAAAGCAAGTTCTCGGTTTATATACACCTAGAGACATACATCTCTCATTATAGGCATCGTCTAGCGAGCACTCAGCCAGGGAGAAGGTAGTGGGATTTGGAGGCTGCTTGTGCCAAGAGGTCAGTCGGTGCTCTGTGCATTAAAAATCTTACATTCATGCACAGCATTAATACAGAATTGTACTACAATTAGATCAAATTTACGAGTCAATAAAACGAAACGAGTAACATGCTTAATATAACATTTAGTTAAAAATAATAGGTTGGACAAATATACGAGTGACAATGGTTGAATCTAAGACGTTCCAAGCATGGGTCAGCAGCCTGCTATACTGCCCCTCATTTATATATTTTTATGTTAACATTAGCAAATCATAATAAATGATTGCCTGAAATCAGGGGTCGGCGAACTTTTTTGGGTATTACCCCAAAACAAATTTGTGTATAGCGAAATTTCTCACTAGATTTGAAAGTCCACAGGATCCGGAAAAATACAAGGAACATTCAAATTCAAAATAGTTTATTGAATCCATTTGTATGGAGAATAGTCAAACTGAAAAGTGTGTATTATACGTGATAAAGCAACTTTATAAGTAAAACACAAACTTAATATAATAAAATGAAAAATAAACTGCATGAAATAAAAAAATAGTAACAGACAAATTTAATTAAAATCTCATTAAAGAACTAAAGAATTTCATTGGTAACATTTTCACTTCAGGTTTTGGAGTAATGTTGTTTCATTTTTGATTCATCATCAAAATTAGGGCTTTTTGATGCCAGAGCAATTTGGATACTGTCTTCGGCGTTCAACAGATTTCTGGACTTTGTTTTTAAATTAATGAGAGTGGAAAATCTTTGTTAGCAAAGATAGGTAGTGTACAATAATGGTACAATTTTGTTATGACAAATCACAAAACACTACCATACCTTGGTCATCGAAAGTCTTAAACCTACTAACATAATGAACTTCTATTGACTGCAAGCAGAGACAATTATTGATAGAGAGTTAGGACACTAGGCCAAAAGTTAGGTGATGGTGTGTCAATAATGGGACGTGCGGTTGTTGTGCCGGCTCCCGAGTCACTGCTGACACTCGCGGTGTTGCCAGCCACTGAAGTCCTTACCCTTTTTACATCATTACCAACTTAAGAAATGGTCCCTACAAATTAGATTTTTAATTTTATTAAGTAGCTACAAATTATTTGTTTGAAAAATATAACTTTAGTAATTTGCCTCGTTTATTAAATAATAAATTTTTGTGCAATTTTATGTATTTGTTTTTGAGCCTTCATTACCCCCGAGATTTTCATTTTTACCCCATACGGGGCAATTTACCCTAGTTCTCCGACCCCTGCCTTAAATTGTCACCAGGCTATCTAAATAAAAACCGGTTATTGTTCTGTTACATTTATAAAACACTAAAAACCACACGAGTGTTCGACAATTTTAACGTACATTGTTTCTAGCATTATAAAATTTGCACTGTCATTACCGGCTTGTAATAATGTCGGTAGAATTGCCGACAATATGTAAAGTATAAAAATGCAACAGCAATTAAGTAGATGTTTTATTGCGGCAAGAAACGACTCATTACTTGTACATGTACCCGTTTACCTAACACTGCCAACTTATCATTGTGACCAATTCACTGCTAATATACAGTGAATTATAATACACTGAAATATTTTAACAGAGTGGCACCACTATAAAAGTCCTCAATCCTAGCCACAAAAGGCTATAAACCAGCCACCGCAAATCTCACGCAGAATCCTAAATGTCAAATGACTTTAAGACGTGTATTACATGAAGTGGCAGGCTGCACAGAAGGGAAGGAACAGCAAGATTACCTGAAAGCAGGTATTCATGGGCGAGACGAGTGTGCCCCATAATCAGTCAAGAGAGATTCGTCCCGCAGCGGCGATTATTCTTGAGAGAGGAGGACCAGAGACCCACCTCCAGGTGACTCCTCCTGTACACCACCTGCACCACCACTTTACGTAACACAGAACCTAGCTTAGAAAGTCACTGTTAGGTATAGAGCCCATGCTTCCGCTCAACCACTAGGTAATACTCAGCCAGGAGTGTACGGTTCTCTGGGTAACAGGTAGGAAAGTTCTCTGGGTAACACTCAGTCAAGGAACGGGGGGGGGGAGCATTCAAGTGCTCAAGCAGTGTTCTCTATGAACAGCGTCAGTGGTTACACAACAAGGACGGAAACTTGCCAGTTAAGAACATTTTCACATTAATCCCCTTATTTTCTTCTCCCTACATTCGAAAATGTCATTACCAACATGCCCTTGCAGTCTGCTCCACGCACAGTCTCATGGAACTCCTGTTCATCAAGAATTGCAAACAACCTCTATCATGTGTCTTAAATATTCTACGGAGAGTGAGCCTAGACATAGAAGTTATCACAAAGTCGTTAAAAACAACGGATATTGTTCCATTCCAAGAGTGAAGCAGCAAAACAATAGCAAAGAACTATAAACATATAAAATGATGTCATACTTATAAATCTCTGAAAGTTTTAAGAAGCAAGATCGCAAACCGCATAAAATCGCAAAAATTGCACAGCCCAAGGAAGCATGGGTTTAGAGCAGGTCACTCCTGCCTCTCGCAACTAATGGACTATTGTTACATAGAGCTGGATGCACTGCACATATAGTATAAACAGCCTCTCCCAAAGCCACTGATAAGGACGATCTTGGTGTTATCACATGACGGTCCTCGTTAAGCCATTTGTTCTCTTTAGGCTAGAATATTGAGGTACATTTACAGCTCCTTATAAGTTGGCAAAATTTCGTACCTAGAAAATATACAGAGAACCTATACTGTACATATAAATTCAGTAAAGTACCCAAATTTAGGGGAATGTTTGAACGAAGACCTAAACTTTTTTTAAAGCAAGTGAGAAAGATGCGCTAAAATCTGTACCTGGAAAATCCTAAAGGGGCTGGTACCAAATCCACACTCGTTAAAATGCAAGAGGTTTGACACGTGGTGCAATATACTCCCAATGAATAGTGGTGGTGCCATTAATACAATAAGGAAAAACACAATAAGTGTAAGAGACCACACACTTTCAACAGCCTCCTTGACTTGACTTGACAGGGACTGACTTGAGACCTGGTCTGGGGCCAGGATGACCTAAGGCCATAATTACTGGGACTGTAATCATAAAAACTTTCCATGCTTAATTCTAATTGCGCATCTCATTAAAACAATACAATTGTAAGATGAGGCGATACTCTGTAATGCTCGTGTGTGTTGTGGGTAATAATGAGCTTTTAGCTCAAGGCTTTGAAAGGGTGCCTCAGAGCTGGTGAAAGGATCTTCATCCAAAGAATTGGAGCTGCCTGCATTAAACCCAATTTCCTGCGTTATATTACTCCTATGCAATATATATATATATATATATATATATATATATATATATATATATATATATATATATATATATATATATATATATATATAATGTCGTGCCGAATAAGTAAAATTGGTCAATTAGCAAGAACTCGTTTAAAATTAAGTCCTTTCTAAAATTTTCTCTTATACGTTTAAAGATATATTTTTTTCATTAATGTTAATGTAAAAATTTATAATTTTGCATCAAAAGAATCTTAGAAAACTTACCTAACCTTATCAAAACAAGAATAATTTATTTTAGCCTAGCCCACTTAAATACATTTTAGATTTGTTTACAATAATTTAATACTAAACAAACACAGTGAAATATATTTTTTTAGTTAGGTTCAGAATAATTTTTGCGAAATTATTGCGTACACAAATTTTCGCTTACCCTATTCGGCAAGAAGTGCGTCGCTAATTAAGCCAAAATCGCAAGTTTTACCTGTTCGGCACGACATATATATACTTCTTTCAGCAAACCGGCCGCATTCCACCGAAGCAGGGTGCCCCCAAAAGAAAAGTTTCTCATTTTAACTTTAGTAATGTATACAGGAGAAAAGGTTACTAGCCCCTTGCTCCCGTTATGTTAGTCGCCTCTTAGGACACGCAAGGCTTACGGAGAAAGAATTCTGTTCTACTTCTCCATGGAGATAACAGGAAATAAACAAGAACTAGTGAGAAAACAGAGATAAACCTAGAGGGGTGTTTGTGTGTGTGTGCGTGTGTATTATATATATATATATATATATATATATATATATATATATATATATATATATATATATATATATACACACACAGACACACACAGACACACAGCACAAACACCTCCAGGTACAGAGGATTCGAACTTATTACCGTCTGTCTCCCTCACCAGAAAGATACGATATGGTCACCTCTTAACGCTTTCGGTCACGACAGCTTTGCTAAGTTTATGAAGAATGTATATTTCCATCAGTGACTCAAACCCGGATGCACTCACAAAACATATACGTACGTACGTACGTACACAGTGTCAGTGAACATCCTCCAGGTTGCTGCAGCTGTAAGAATAATGTATTAGTTTTATGCACTAAACCCATCTGGATCATACAGCACTATAGGAAGGATATGTGAGGGTGGGAGTGTGTGAATGTTACAGGTATGCGAGGGATGGGGGTGTGCCAGGGTATGGGTGTTCATGTATGGGCGCGGGGTTTGAGGGTTGGTGGGAAGGGTTGCGTGGGTAGGGGGGTTGCACGGGTAGGTATCTGTCGGAAGAACAGTGAATATATCGTCAACATAACGTAGCCAAGTAATCATTACAGTATTGGTATACAATACCGACATGATGAAGAACGAAACACACACACACACACACACACACACACACACACACACACACACACACACACATATACACACGCACACGCACACACAACCTGCGTATTTTCATTCGAAGATGTTTCCCCACCAAAGTGGCTTATCAACTGAATGCAAAGGTAGTTCCGAAGTTATTGAAACTGAGTGTAAACAGTAGTAAATGACGTTATCGGTTCCTTTGCCTTGCAGAACTGTACACAAAAACAGTGGAAGATGAGATAATCAGTCCCTTAACTTGTAAGACGGTGTTCAACATCTTAGTTTTGAATTAATCTGAAGTTTCAACGACAGTGTAAATTCTCCCAATACTCGACCGCCGGGGCTCCAGAGCCGAGGTCCAGAAGTCCAGGTGAGTAAGGGTGTCGTGGTGGCAGACTACTGTTAGGAAGGGGGCAACTCAAATGCTGTCGAGAGCTGGCGATAGCCTCGTCATCTACATAAATGTGCTTCCTAGATCAGGCAATAAAGAGGAGTCAATTGACATCCCATATAATTACCTGGAAAGATCCCCTTCCCCACCAAAACAATGTACATGTGCATGAGCGTGTTAGATAGGAGTGAACGGAGACGAATGGTTTTAGTGTATGAGCAAATATTTATTAAGGGATTCAGGGAAACCAGTTAGCTAGGCTTGAGTCCTGGGGGTGGGAAGTACAGTGTCAGCACGCTGAAGGAGGGGTGTTATGTCGCATTTTTTAACTGTAGTGTAGGCACGCCTCTGGCAAGACAGTGACTGAGTAAATGATGATGAAAGTGATTCTTCTTTTTTTTCGAGTCACCCTGCCTCGGTGGGAAACGGCCAACGTGTTAATAAAAAAAAAAGTAATTCGATGAGACACAAAACAATTTCATAGGATGCAGGAAAATAAGATCCCATTCGGAAAATTTACGTCTCAGAAATTCAATCATATCGTTGACAGGAACTCGACTGAATAAACTATAGTAACAAGTGTACATGATTCACAAAAGAGGAAGAAAACGACACATGAACAAACACTGCAGAAACGTCTCGGTTCTGACACCTTGTTTACACTTAGGTTCCCTGTCAATCAAAGGAGTGAACTAGGTCAGGCCTGAAGCGCATCCTAATAAAATGCCTTTAAGTGTTTGCTCACGAGTTTCCAAGAACATCCTCCTTACATCAAAACTATTTGTTTTTGTTTTCAAGACTAACTTCTTTTAACTTGCTAATAGAGCTTTCTGAATTTTTATAGATGTGAATTCGAAAATGTACGTTGACAAGGAAAATACAAGTCTAGTCACGAGGCCAAGAGAGAACTGCCTCTAGAAGAAACAATAGATCTTACCGGGCTGTTAGTTTTCAAGCGTTCCGGGAAGATTATACACAAAGTGAACCTTACACAGATGGGAAGTAAAATTGTTTAGTAAATTCTATGACAAATTTTTGACTTTGACGTTTTAGATACGTCGTATCCTACTACAAGATTTGAACGAGGCTTATCATATGTTTGCTCATCGGATAAAAAACTGTTCTTTATGGTTTGATAATATTATACAAGATAAACACATTTTTTTCTGTTTGTCGCTCTAAGTTATTACAATGTCTTTATTTAGATAAACATCCTAAATATAAATAAAATATTCAAAACGTTGCAGATGTCTCCCTTTACCTAAAATGATTGTTGGCATATTTTATACTTATCATTCTGAAGTATCTTTATTAAACAAATGGCTTAAATAACTCTTAAGTACATAAATGAGACATGTACAACACTCTCCTATCTTTATTTTCGAAACGTTTCGACAACTAGTGATTTTATCAGTCCAAAACAGAGAACAGCTGTTGAAGATGTGACGAGGGAGCTCGAAGTAATCAGTCCCTCAGCCTAGTTATATCTTCATTTCAACAGCTTCTCTCTCAATATTTTCATTGTTCCTTAAATTAGACAGGACACTTAAGACACTTCTTGGTGCCGGTAAAGACAGCATTAAACGGGTATTCTTGGATCTCTCTAATAGCATATACTGAAACTGGATTAACAGTCAACAGGGAACTTAACTTGCAAATGAAACTGGTGGACAAATAAAAATGGATGGACATAAATAAGACAACTTTTCTGAGATTCATGCTAAGTAATCGTAGATGATTTTACGACTACCAGTACAACTATATTTTATCCACTCACTATACCAGACGAAACCTTATGCTGAAATATTGTTGTCCTAGGCAATAACTTTGTTGTCCTAGGCAATAACCTCATTACTAATGACATCGCGATGGAATAATTCAATAACCTCGTCAACTGGACAAGGAGGAAAGAATACATCTTTATATACGCACAACTTCCAACGTAAATCACAGTTTTACTCACAACATTCCGTGACATCCCTTCAAGAGCTCTTCACGACCCTTTGAAAATGGCGTGTGAAAAAAAAAATCCGATTTACGCTGAAAGCTGTGTGAATTTGGCGTTTTTTTTTTCTGCTAGTCAAAAGAGTCTGCGGTTTATATATATATATATATATATATATATATATATATATATATATATATATATATATATATATATATATATATATATATATAAAATGTCGTACCGAAAAGGTAAAACTGGTCTATTAGCAAGAACTCAATATAAATCAAGTCCTTTCTAAAGTTTTATCTTATACGTTAAAAGATATATTGTTTTCACTTATGTTAATGTAAAAATTATTAAATTTGTACCAAAAGCACCTTAAAAAACTTACCTAACCTTATTATAACAAGCGAAATTTAATTTAGCCTAATCCAACTAAATATATTTTAGATAAGTTCACAATACTACAATAAACAAAAACAATGAAAAATATTTTTTTCCTTAGGCTCAGAATGATTTTTGCGAAATTTTTGTATTACACAAATTTTCGCTTGCCTTATTCGGCAAGAAGAGCGTTGCTATTTAAGTCAAAATCGCAAGTTTTACCTATTCAGCACACACACACACACACACACACACACACACACACACACACACACACACATTTATATACATATATAAATGTGCCAGTGATGGCACTCTTCATGTCATTCGTTATATATATATATATATATATATATATATATATATATATATATATATATATATATATATATATATATATATATATATATATATATATATATTGTGCGAATGTATTACGTAATGTACGTCTTCGTTATGTTAATGAGTCTCATACACACAAGTTACATTACCAGAGGCTTTAGGCCAGGGAGGTATTAGCCAAGGCAATTTGCACCTGAAGCATTAAGGAGACGAAACATGGGATATTAGCCATTCTAGATGAGCATAAAACACTTTACTGTTATTGTTGGTTTACTTATGCTCATTCTAAACTTATCATAAGTTTGTTTCTTATTTTCTGAAGGGGTTGATCGTGAGTCAGGCTAACACGTGATTGGTAAGATAAGAGAGAGAGAGAGAGAGAGAGAGAGAGAGAGAGAAATTTTTTTTTTTATTAGCACTTCGTGGTATCAAGTTAAGTATTTAAATAAGGAATTTAAGGAAGGCTAATAATTTTAGACATTACATTCTGTACTAATTAAGCAAAAATTGCCAAAAAATGGAAATTGCCGTAACAAGGGATAGTCAAGGCTGGGGAGATACTGGCTAGGGAATCACCGAAGGCTTAACGTATCGGAAGGGGTTCTTGAATGGAGATATCGTAGGTTGAAAGTAGACACACTTGTAGGATGGTAAATATATTGTCAGACTGAGATGAGGGATGGAGCCCGGTGCCTAGCCTGTTCACGCCTTGTAGGTCTGCCGCCGAGTGAGGACGGGACAGAGGGATCACTGCCCATGTGTATCCCTATGACGTCACACAAAGCCAAAGGCCTACGAGGGATCTCGTGTCTAAAGCACATGGATGATGCTACTGCTATGCTATATAATACTGGGAATACAGGGATCAGCAACTATGCTGACAGCTCGGTCATGTTACGTATGTCGTCCCGACATACACTACTATACTATAGGCTGAACAGGCAGGCGGATCTGGGCTGATTCTATACAATAACAAATTCATATATAACTTAGAACTAATGGATGGTACAACATGATTTTGACGTAATGGGTGCTAACGTAATCATTACAAACTATAAGAACAAATCATTATACAATATGGATGGAATTGATCGATCGATCTGTATTCATGCACTCTACGGATTCTGAGGAAGAATAATTATATACAAAGAAGTGTTTAACAGAAAGGCAGATTCGGTGCACACAAATCTAGACTGTTAATTCTCAGAATACGGAGGGAACGTGAACACGAAAATTTCTGACAAACTGATCAGCTAATAACAAAACACACAATTGACAAATTCATTCATCTCGGACATCTAATTATACAGACTATGTACATTTAAACCCAATTCTGCGAGGGTAAGGTTTACATATGCAGAATGGTTATCATCTCTGGGAGGATCGAATTCCTCTGCAATGGCTAACACATGCCTTGACTGAGAGAGATCTGAAGGAATATCTACAAAAGATACAACTACAATCACTAGTGACTGTGGAATTACTAACTCGTCTGCTAGGAGTACTCAACTCGACTATTCGATACAGTAACTCTTGGCTCGTTACAAAGTCACTAATGGGTACTGGTGGCTTCACAGTAAGAATAAGCTCTTCCTGGAGCAGGAATCGAATCACACCAGAACACAAGGGATCGGTTCTCTGGGCATTTTTGACATCCTCGACAGTAAATGGAGGATCTGCAGTAACTACACTAACGTGTCGCGATAAAGCATCTGCGACTACATTTGACTTGCCAGGTAAATTTTCAAAAGTGGGATTGAACTCTTGGATAGTCAAGGTCCATCTGGCTAACCTTCCAGTAGGCTGTTTGTTCTGGAATAAAGGTAACAGTTCTTCCTTACTGGAGGAAAGAACAAACTCGGTGGAGTGGATGACTCCCCCCGGTTGAAAAAAAATTAACGCTATAACACGCAATATGAGCAAGGGAGAACGAATCTACTATCTCAACTGCAAGCACAGGAGAAAAGAAATGAACACGGTCAACAATGCTGATATTCAATCTGAGTCGCACACAGTGACACGAGGTATCAGCTATAAAGAAACTACACTTACAACGTTAACATGTGAAAGTTACTCGAGAACTAACTTCTTACAATGCACTGATTACTGTCAACTAGGATGGGATCACCATCTGGAACATTAGGAACAACAACAGACACTCTAGTGAGAACACTAGCTGTAACAGAGACGTCTTTCTGCAGGCAGCATGTCACATCAACAAGAGATGGCATTACTAGTTGCAAGTAATCGTTTTCTGACAAGGCATCCCCTGTGGAGAAACTACTACTCGAACTAGCAGTCATTGCAGGGATAGGCTGTGCACTCAAGGCAGTCTGAGTGTCCCCGGACACTTGAGGCAACGGAACACTATCCTGCAAGTCTGAAGGTATAGGTGGAACACAGACGGGAATGACAGAATTACTAGTGCCTGACCGCTCGGCTACGTTAATAAGTAATTCACGGATCTATAAGAACTTAATCTGAACTTCACATTTCGCAGCACTTTAACAAATCTCAGATACAAGCTGTGAGAACAAACACATTGCTCAAGGGCTAGGTATTGTCTTTCAGTCAGTAAGGGAATGTTGGTACTGTGGACTGATTCATATTGACTTTGACTGGCATGATACACTAAGTGAATATTCAAAAATGACTGGGACATCTTCTCAGTGAAAATACTGAAGGGCATAAGTCAAGAAAAGTGGAGAGAATGACACAATAAGCTTAAATGGAAGAAAATGCTTAACTATTCTGCATAAGTAATTAAAAATTGACAAGTTACACAGTAAGCAAAGAACTCACACAAGAATAATATGCAACTTAAAAACTGAAAATCAAGAGAACTTGTACTTTGCTCAAATCTAATTTGTTCAACTTTTACTTTAAATTGAATAAATGGCACAGTGAGTTGTCTTTACTTTCAATGCAACAAGGAAAATACACAATAAAATAATAAAATGGACTCAATAAACTTGTGCAAAAATTAAAACAAACACACAATTCACTGAAATTAAAATAAAATGACAGACAGAATAAAATACTATGCACAGAACAGAGCATAAGAAACTGCACTGTAATAAACTGTATTGCACAACACTGCATAAAATTTTCTGCAAGAAAAACTTTAATAGCAACACAATATTTGCACAAGAATTATTGCAAAATGAGTCTATGTGCAATAATAAAAATTATAACACACAAGAAAAGAAATATATCAAGGAATGAACACTTTAACTCTTAACTGCACTTAAACAACAAGCAAAAGAACAATTTACTTTAAAAGGAGAACTTAAAAATTGCACTAAGAGTGAATTTGTTCAATAAAACATGAAAAAAAATAATAGGTGCAAAAAAAACACACAACAAAAAGGAATACAACACTTACAGAGATGCAGGACACAAATCAACATAAACACAGTACTAGAATTTTCTTGCAATGAAACTTGATGTGTGAAAAATTTAGTAAAATTGAGTTCTTGCTGGGACTTAAAAAAATGGCACTATTGTCTGTGGAAATAAGACAAATTAAACACTGGCTGAATAAAGGAATATGAACACAAGAATGTTCAACACACAGGGAACAAAAATAAAATTACACAAATGCTGGGAAGAAAAAAAATAACAGACAACACTGAGTTGTGATGCAGAATATGAGGTGAAAAATTTACTGAGTTAATTCACTGGAATTCTGAAGTTTAAACACAAGTTCTATATTGCTCATATGTTGCACACACAACAAAGGAAACACTAAGTACTTACTTCAAGTGTATAAAAAGATACACAACACAACAGATATAAAATAATGCACGAAAATTAACACTGAATTAAGGAGATTAAAAGAAATGAATGCAATCAGTACATGATAAACACTGAGTCTGACCAAGAGTCACTGAATGTCACTAAGAGAAAAATTCACTGGGAACACAAAAGAAATGTCTCAACACTCGCAAATGTCTCTAAAAAAAAATATTATAGCTGTAACACTTGAAAAAATGAGATTGATGGATTGTTTATATCGTCTTGCTGCTGTCCTCTGCACAGATGATCGTAGAATTGCGCTTAAATCGGCGAGAGACAACACACAGGAGGCTTTTAAAGATGGCGCGCCACTCTCTAGCTCTTGACCCCCTATGTGGTCCTTAAAATATGGTGCTACAACCCTTAGCAGTGCACCAAAACACTGATGAGGTAGGTGAGTTGTAATGGCCGACTGTAGTTGGGTTTGTGGGTAATGGCTGAGCGAGGCGTCTGAGACCGGCAATGGTGCGACACACGTGATCGTGAGTGGCTGGGCTTATGGGTTGAACGTCGTAAGCCTCACTGAGAAAACCCACACTGCCGCGAAGATAATTCTAAGCCGACTGGCTTAAAAGAAACCCACGAAATACTACAACACCACAAGGATGACAAGGAGCACTCAGAATGCTTGGAACTTGAATCACAAGCGATGAAGGCTACTCATGTGGCTTGCTTGAGTACTGGGGTAAGACACCTGGGTTAGTTGCTAGCTGGCTTATCTTAACCCTTCACACAGAATAGCTTGATAACTTCACACGATGAGCACAGCAGGGGTGGAAGCTGGCTTGGCAGACAAAATAATTGGATGGAGTAGGCTAGGCTGGACTGGACTCGGGTGTTCTGACTCCCCCACCACAGACTGGGAGCTGGCTTATTTTGCAAACTCGGGTCAACCCCTCGGGAGTAATGCAAAAGCAGATAACCACTAATACAAAGAGACTGACCAGTGAATAATGTAGAAGCTGGTAGAGTAGCTGGCTTGAGGTAGCTGGATGGGGTGAACCTCGGTAGGCCTACTGGTGACACGAAATGGCCGTCTTGCTGGTCGACAATTTTATCTCCAGAAATCACTGTAATCGTCAGAATTACAGGCTCACCGCTGTCACCATTTATCGGAAGGGGTTCTTGAATGGAGATATCGTAGGTTGAAAGTAGACACACTTGTAGGATGGTAAATATATTGTCAGACTGAGATGAGGGATGGAGCCCGGTGCCTAGCCTGTTCACGCCTTGTAGGTCTGCCGCCGAGTGAGGACGGGACAGAGGGATCACTGCCCATGTGTATCCCTATGACGTCACACAAAGCCAAAGGCCTACGAGGGATCTCGTGTCTAAAGCACATGGATGATGCTACTGCTATGCTATATAATACTGGGAATACAGGGATCAGCAACTATGCTGACAAACGGAGGTTCTTCCACGGTCAGTGATAACGGAAGGTAACCTGTGTACTCTCACATTATAACAAGTCTTTAACTAAGGCAGGACTGGAAAAAAAAATCACACCGGCGGGTACCATGTTAAAGGGGGAGGAGGGTTATAACGAGGGGGAGTAGATGCCCTTCAGGACCTGAGGGTTCAGTGGAGGACACCCGGTCGACCACCTCCTTCAGCCTCTCCACTCCGCCCGCCGGGATGCTGCAGGAGACACTTCCATCACCGCCACCAGAGACTTGGCACACTTAACTCTCATGAACACCTCTACACGAGGTTTTTTCTCTTCATTTTGGCGACTTCCACTGCCAGTAATCCATCTTTTACACTACAAAATACTTCCTTGCACAACCAATGATGCTTCGCATACACTACAGCAAATATATCTTGTTATTCTAAGAATCTCTTCTTCACAATGCCACCTATTCCCTCGTACTATCATCCACACAAACACCCACACCCAAGCACACCCACACCCCCGCCCACACAAGCACACCCACACACCCAAGCACACCCACACCCCAACACACCCAAGCACACCCACACACACACACACTCACAACTACTACCTGTCTCTCAAATCACGGCGGCCACATATTCCCGTGGCTTTGTGGTAAGAAGGTAAATCGCCCATATTTTTACGCGTCTTTTACGAGAATATGGAGGGTCGGCCATATTTTGGCGGTGAAAATGCCACCAGGCAATATATTGCTCTCTTGTGTGATGTAAATATAGGACGAGAGCTTTTCGTGTTTTGAGGTGCAAATCAGGCAATAATTTTGACTCCTGGCAAAAATGCAGACAAAATTTTCTTTTTTTGTCGCTCGACATTACAGTGGTAAAGGTGATAAAAAGCAAGACTACGAGAATCATAGAAAAGAAATCTGCATATTGTGTGGTGCTAAATCCGAGTCATTCGACAAGTTGTGGCGCTAGTTCGATCTTTTCCACTAACCTTGGCTGGGTTTGTAAAGAGTGAGAATGTTGGAAATCCCCAGGGCCGGGTCTCTGACCAGCGAGGCTGCTGGTGATCCTCAGGGCCGGGTCTCTGACCAGCGAGGCTGTTGGTGATTCTCACGGTCGGGTCGCTGACCGGTGAGGCTGCTGGTGTTCCTCAGGGCCGGGTCTCTGACCAGTGAGGCTGCTGATCTTCACCTAAGTCGAGGTTGTTCGTCTGCCGACCTCTGCACCTTCGCTACATCCACACACAGTCAAGTGTGAGCCCTCCATTTTCGTCTAAGAAATCCTCAAGTTATTCTTTCCGTTACGTAGGAGAGGTAATCGGTGCCCGCTAACAAGCACTGCCTGTCTACTTTACTAATCACCCACGGGTGAGTAGGTTCTCGGGTTAATGGGATTTCATGCCTATCCACTACTTATATAAGTCATTAAAGCTGCGTGTGACCTGTTCACCACTAGTTAATATTTTAATCCCTTAAACAGGGATTAATTTTGAGCACAGATTTGCACATCACAGAGTATTGTATGATACCGTAGCTGACGCATGAGAAATAATATATTCACTCATGTTCCATTAACGAAGGTAGTTGATGGCTGTGCATTGATAGAGATACACATTATTACATATCTGCGACCGCTTCAAAATTGTCTTTGCCTGAGGAAAAGTTGTACCATTTTTATTTATTTTGCTAATCTAACCAATCATAGCACTGTATCATCCTATGCAGATGATACCAGAATCTGAATGAAAGTGGCAGCCATAGGGAAGACAGCGATCCAAGCTGGTGTAAACCAAGTTTTAGAGTGGGCCACTGACAACACTATGAAATTTATCAATGAGGGCAAATTTCAGTTATGATGACATGAAAGAATAGAGGAAATAAAAACAAAATCAGAGTACAAGGCAAACTCAGATTACTCACTAGAAACTAAGTCAAATGTGAGAGATCTGGGACTGAAAAATGATAGGTTGGTAAGTAGAACCTTGAAAACTAAGGATACTAAAACTCGATACCAAGGATACCAAGACTCGATACCAAGGATACCAAGCCAGTGATGACACTCTTCAGGTCATTCGTTCCCTTTGGCCCGGACTATTACTGTGTACTAACAGACCCCTTCAATGTAAGGCGAAATTGCTTACCAGAGGACCTACACAGTTCGGAGAGCGAGAGAAAGGGGAGTGACCGCACTTGGTATTTACAGATCTAGAATTATGCTCGTGGCTCCCCTTATCTTTATCATACATATATTTTTAGTTAGTAACGTACACTACCTCTGACATGATTCAAATTAACAATATTTATAAAGTACTTCCTAATGCCTAGTCTTTATAGTTTTATTCATTATTTAAAACTCTATCCGCGTTCGTATTTCTGAATAAAAAAAAAGTCTCGTATCCTTTATGTAATCATATTTATTTAAAAAATAAAATTCCGCCTGTTTGACAACGATAATATTTTTCCCACCTTCAGTCTTTTCTCGCAATTTACACTATTTTTTAGACCCTGAAATTCATGGTACTGCATGACTGGAGTTTAGACATAACTCATGATGACACAAATGTTAATTTTAAGTCTAACGCATTTGTTAAGACTGCCTGTCTTAAAAGAAGCCTCAGAGGTATTTATAAATAGAAACACTAAACAAATTTGAATTTAAGTTTAAAAGAAACTTGCAAACTATTAAAACTTTTTTATTATTTATTAACAGTAGCAGGGCAAGTTAATATGATAATACCTAAACTAGTAATGGCAAAAGTCCAAACCTGTAATTATTAACAATTTTTTAACTTAACATCCTAACCTCAACAACTCAAGGACTCTAAGCTTTTTGTTAGTTTTTCAAATATTCCACATTTGACAATTCAATTGCGCAGAGCAACCATTCCCAGCAGCAGATGTAAACAACGGTCTACACGTCACCTCAGGCTGATACAATATTTGGTGACATCTAAAAAGAGCCTTAAAACAGCCAAGGAACAAGAAAAAAAAATACCGCTAAATGCTAGACTTCAAGAGCTTGCCAGAGGGACGAAGTTACATATGTAAACAAAGATCAAAAACAGGTATCTGTCCAAACATGGGAAAGCGTAAACAGATAACTTGTGACACGACACACGTTGCAATATTTTGCAAGTTTTATGCAATTTGTTCCGGGCAGGTGAACGTGTGCATGTACTTATGCGTGTACGTACTAATTTGTGGTTAGGGGGCGAGAGACTGCTCCTGGCCCTACATATTATTATCATTAATGCTAGTTTCCTGCCTTAAGGGTCATGTGGTAAACCAGTGAATGTTGTCTGCTTTCACCACCAGTACCTTATACAAGTTATTCCACTTCCTAATGACCCTGAAGCTGTGATAAGCTAAAAATAAAGTAAGGTAATTAATGTAAGCTTTTTTTGATATCCTTAATGAACTACGGTTTAGCATCAAACGAATTCTATCCAACACTTGATATATAATTTAAGTAATCCTGATCCATGGAAACTTGTTGATTAATCTGACCTCAACCTGGGTGCAGAAATAAAATAACTAAAGGCAGTATTATATTGTCTTCAACCTCGAATGCAAGAGACAGTAATAATCACAGTAAGCATAATTGTCTTCATATTTCAACAAGGAAGGACGAACTAACTGGTCATCTAAAAACTGCCATTTTCATTGTCAGTCTGAAGAACAAACCAAGATTCTACTACCTGCAATGCACTGCAAAAAAAATAATCAGTCACAATTACCCCAGCCCCATGCAGACAGACACTTCTTAATTATACACGCAATCAATTCAAGATGAGTTCTTGTCCATTTATACCCATTTTGCAGCCATAAATTTTGAAATTACGACAACAACGTGCCGCTGACTATGGTATTATTTTAGGAGCGTGTCCTTATTATATCTGATACAGCTCCAGCAAGTCTATCTCCCCCCCCCCCGCCTAACTAGATGTGTCTTCCCCTATCCCTAAGGCAATCTACTCCCTAGGTGTCCTCCCCCAGGGGATTTCTCTACTAATTGTATCCCCCTCTAGGTGACCCCCTAAGGGGTGTTCCATATTAAGTAATCTAAGAGCTCAGGAGACCATTTACCCCCCGTGCCTTAAGGTAAAATGGCGTATCATTATATTAATGGTATGCAATATCGACTAGTTAATAAGACAGTTGTAACACCTGTGTGTTGCATATGTGTTTTACGCGTGAAAGGGGGCTTCAAATTTAGATACTGTCACCTGTGACAATGTACGAAAGCCACATGTGTCTTTTTCTGAATTATTACTACATTTGTAGAAAAGAAGAAATAGAAAGAAATTTTTAATATATAAACTAATCAGTTTTTTTCTTTATTTTTTTAAATATTACTTTTAAGTTTGTTTTCATTGAAGGTTTCAGGTGACTTCTGATGAAGAAACCATAACAACAACAACAACGGCGACACGAGAGTAGTAGTGGTGCAGGAAGAAGAAGAGGAGGGAGGAGGGGGGGGAGGAGGAGGAGGAGGAGGAGGAGGAGGAGGAGGAGGAGGAGGAGGAGGAGGAGGAGGAGGAGGAGCAGCAGCAGCAGCAGCAGCAGCAGCAGCAGCAGCAGCTGCAGCAGCAGCAGCAGCAGCAGGAGCAGCAGCAGCAGAAGGAGGAGGAGGAGGAGCAGCAGCAGCAATAGCAGCAGCAATAGCAGCAATAGCAGCATCAATAGCAGCAGCAGCAGCAATAGCAGCAGCAGCAGCAATAGCAGCAGCAGCAGCAGCAGCAGCAGCAGCAGCAGCAGCAGCAGCTGCTGCAGCAACAGCTGGTTCAAGCGAACAAGAGAACACCTTTGACTCGGAATGTATGGGTCATGAGTGTGTGGATGGGTTCGTCTTGTAGCATAACAAGAGTAACTGTCAGAGATCCACAAGTCTCCTAGACGACTACACCAGGTGGAAGGAAAGGGGAAGGGCTGTTACTTGTATTATTCTTGTGGAAGTGCTGAACCCGTAAGGGCTATTTAGCAACTGGGGAATGGAAGAGGAATCAGGTTTGTTATGAGGTAGAGGGCAGCTCCAGTACCCTGGATCAAGAATCCTTCACTAAAATCAAGGCACGAGTCCCCCTCTTAATTGAAGAAGAGGATCAGAAAACACTTTCTTAATATAAGAGATATTATTAAATTTTCCTGCGACCAATTGCTGATATTTTGTCTTTTTTATGCGTTTTGAGATGATATAGTCAAATTTGTGGCAACTATGCGGGCTGTAAGGTACTGTTATTATGATGGTATATTCGCTCATATATGAGCGGAGGTACAGCAAGTGGCCTGGGGTCTTTTTTTCGAACCACTGTGAATGGCATTCATATGAAAAGAGAATCACAAGTCAGTCTACTGGCCTGTGCTAAGCAGATTTTACACTCAACTATTCCAATTCAATCAAGTTGATCTAATTATATCTAGCTATCCTGGGATTACCAGTCCGACACCCTGACAGCCGGACCACAAATTGTAAAAGAATTCTCCAGTCAGAATACTGGGAAGGCGTGTGCTGACCACTAACTTTGATCTAAACACATGTTTCTCCATAAATACGCGTGTGTGTGTGTGTGTGTGTGGATCACAGTTAGTGGTCAGCACAAATCTTTCCAGTATTCTGGATGGTGAATTCTTTTACCATCTGTGGTGCAGTCGACAGATGGTGGAACTGGTAATCTCAGGACCGCTAAATCGTCAGTTCGAGTCCCGTCTATTTTTTTAAAGCTACATAAAATATGTGCATTAATGGCGCTGATTTGCAGATTGTTTTATCCATCTTCATATATATCGCTAAACCAGTTCTTACATATATTTTTAAATAAAAAATTTACTCTACCTTAATCAATTGTTGAGTGTTCTCTCATGATTAGATATTTTCATAAATTCTGTATCGTCTGTTTGTGTTCCTGTTTCGCTTTTGAACACTTTTAACAAATTCCTCCCTCAGTTTAAGTTCTGGAAGTGAAAGCAAGTTCAAAGGTCTTGATCTTTATAAGAAAAATTCTCGAAAAGGAGTATTAACTTTGTTACCCTTGTCTGTGTTTTTATAGGCTAAATTCCAGAGTACCAATATCCATTGCTATATGAAGTCAAGAACTGTGCAAAATTACCTAAATGAGGATTTGGGACTTTTAGTCACTTCTTGGTATAAAGCTAAGAACTATTATTTCTACTAAGCAAAGCTAAGTCAGATCTGACTAAGTTTTAAATTATTTAGTTTATAGTTGTAATAGTTATTTTCTTGGCCAGGATTTGGACCATATGTTTATGTCTACGCTGAGTTGTATCTGCCATTTTACCGACCACATTAACCTGCCAAATTATTATGAAGTTATCCAGTGTTGTCCTCAGAATTTATTACTCAATGTTTCACTGTGTTGACAGTGAACACAATCTGCTATTTGTTTCCTTGTCTAGATTGTTCATTTGCACTTCGAAAAATTCGTTCCTGTGGAACGCCACCTCTGATTCAGATTTCTCAAAACTATCAAACTCCTTATTAAAGTCTATATACAAAACGTCGTACTCTCTATGTGGCTCCAGAACTGTAAATATTTGCGAATACAAAATTCAGCAAATTCGTTTAGTGGAACTGCGTCGAGATGCTGTTACCTCGGCTGATCTGCTGTGTTGGTGGAGCGAAGAAAGACAGGAAAAGACAACAAAGCAGATAGATGAGGAAAGAAAATTATTAGAAGGGGAGAAGATAAGTTTGGGAAGATTGATTATATGATAACAGTGCATCATATAAAGAATTTTGAAATACTCCAAACTTCCTCGTCCGCAGTTTTGAGTAAATTAGGGCACTTTTCTCAATGTTTATTCCGTCATTTAAATTACAGGTGAACATGTCTCACTTTCAACACATGAGCAACAGGAGAAGACTTGGACCTGACGTCACCAGAAGGAAAATATATCCTGAGGACGAAATTCTTATGCTTAATTTTAACAGCTGTACTACAGGAGGAGGTAGGCTAGCCGGAGGTAGGCGAGCCGGAGGTTGGCGAGCCGGAGGTTGGCGAGCTGGAGGTGAAGTCGTGTAGATGGCGGGGGTAAGACGAAGAAAAAGCTGCTAAAACTGAAGACAATAATGGTGTGACGAAATGTAAATATCTCATAGTTCATAACTTGAACGAGTGAAATTAACATGATGGTGGAATTCTTGAGAAATGGGGGAGTGTCAAGGTGAAGGTGAAGTTAAAGTTGAAGATGAGAGGGTGTCAGAGTGAAGGTGATCGAGTGAAGAGTCAAGGACCCAATAAGAAGAGTGAAGGTTACAGGATAATAGGCCAGACCAGACTGCAATTATCTGTAATGAGCCCTGCCCCTCCCTCTCTTGCCCATCTCTTTCCCTCTCTTGCCCCTCTTTTTCCCTCTCTTTCCCCTCTTGCCCTCTTCCCTTAATTTTCATCCTTCCTTCCTTCTCCCGAGCCACTTCTTTTCTGAAGTAGCTTTGCTTCTCAGGCCATCCACTCTTCTAATTCAACAACATACAGGTTCCCCTGAAGGTAATTTACTACTACACACCTGCCTCCATACAACTTTCCCAACACGCCTAACTTTTACCTCTGCCCAACGCACCAGACCCCCCCCCCACCCACCCACCCATTCACACCATCCCCGAACACCTACCACCACACACAAGCATTTACATCACAAGTTCTCCACAAAATATCTCTGTCCTGCCAGGCCACTCTTGGAAAGTACAGAGCAGTACCACGCCACCGCCAAAGCAAACGCAGTTTAATTCTCCTCGTGGCCCCCACACAGCTATTATTTCCCGCCGGCCAGTGGAGAACCTCAGACCACATGACCCGTGAGGCTCAGCCAGACCCTAGTCAGCGGCACACCGGCTGCTCAGTACTCACAATAATAATAATAATAATAATAATAATAATAAATAATAATATTTATTTCTACAAGTACATGCACAAGGTAGGTAGTAGGTTGTAGACAGCAACCACCCAGGGAGGTACTACCGTCCTGCCAAGTGAGTGTAAAAGGAAAGCCTGTGATTGTTTTACATGATGGTAGGATTGCTGATGTCTTTTGTCTGTCTCATAAATATGCAAGATTACAGGTACGTCTTGCTACTTCTTCTTACATTAAAGCCACACTACACATGCCTGTACAAGCATATATATATATATATATACACACCCTTCTGGGTTTTCTTCTATTTTTCTTACTAGTTCTTATTCTTGTTTATTTCCACTTATCTCCATGGGGAAGTGGAACAGAATTCTTCCTCCGTAAGTCATGCGTGTCTTAAGAGGCGACTAAAATGCCAGGAGCAAGGGGCTAGTAACCCCTTCTGCTGTATATATTACTAAATGTAAAAGGAGAAACTCTTTTTCTCTTGGGGCCACCCTGCCTCGGTGGGATACGGCCGGTGCGTTGAAAGAAAGAACATGTACAAGGTATAAGGGTCTAGCTGACATCAATGACATATTGCTATTTAGAAAGCTCCTTATTATGCAGAGCATTTTGGGAAAATTGGGCCAATTTTGTCCCAGGATGCAACTAACACCCAGGTAACCATTTTACTGATGGGTGAACATTGGACAGTATTTGTGTTTGTGTGTACCTGCACGTAAATAAACTTACAAAACTTACACACCGTTCAATCCAGCACAGGCAAGCCAGCGGTGGCTGCGGTCTTATCCCAAAACAGGGCCAGTGGATGCCCCAACTTCAACAGTACCTTTTACACCACAGCTTCACCGCCCTTTCCGCCAAAAGGCCGGTAACACTGAATGGCCGATCTTATAAGAACATAAGAACATAAGAACGAAGGAACACTGCAGAAGGCCTACTGGCCCATGCGAGGCAGGTCCAAGTCTCCTACCGGCTTAAGCCAATGCACCCAACCTAGTCAGGTCAGGTCACATTGACTTAAGGGAGGAACACGGCAACCGACCTGTTAGCACAAGCTATCAGGTCTAACTCACACCCACCCACATCTACTCATGTATTTATCCAACCTATTTTTAAAGCTACACAACGTACTGGCCTCTATAACGGTACTTGGGAGTTTGTTCCACTCATCCACAACTCTATTACCAAACCAGTACTTTCCTATATCCCTAATGAATCTGAATTTTTCCAACTTAAAACCATTGCTGCGAGTCCTGTCTAGGCTAGATATTTTCAGCACACTATTTACATCCCCTTTATTTATTCCTGTCTTCCACTTATACACCTCAATCATATCCCCCCTAATTCTACGTCTTTCTAGAGAGTGCAGTTTCAGGGCCCTTAGTCTATCCTCATAGGGAAGGTTTCTGATACATGGGATCATCTTTGTCATCCTCCTTTGTACATTTTCCAGAGAATTTATATCCATTCTGTAATACGGTGACCAAAACTGTGCAGCATAATCTAAATGAGGCCTAACCAAGGATGTATAGAGTTGAAGAACAACCTGAGGACTCCTATTATTTATGCTTCTTGATATGAAGCCAAGGATTCTATTAGCTTTATTGCGAACACTTATGCACTGTTGTCTTGGTTTCAGATTACTGCTAACCAGAACTCCTAAATCTTTTTCGCAATCCGTAATATTAAGATCTACATTATTTAGTTTATATGTGGCATGGTTATTGTCCTGTCCAACATTTAGAACTTTGCATTTGTCTATATTAAACTGCATCTGCCACTTCTCCGACCACTGCATCAGTCTATTCAAATCTTCCTGGAGTGCTCGAATGTCCTCGTCAGAATGAATTCGACGGCCTATTTTGGTGTCATCGGCAAACTTGCCGATGTCGCTCTTTATGCCCTCATCTATGTCGTTTATGTAGATTGTGAACAGTAGGGGGCCCAACACTGACCCCTGTGGAACACCGCTCGTGACGCTTCCCCACTCTGATTTCTCCCCATTTATGCAAACTCTCTGCTGCCTATTTGTCAACCATGCCTCTATCCAGGAAAAAATTTCTCCTCCTATTCCATGTGCTTTAATTTTCCTCAATAGTCTCTGATGTGGGACCCTGTCAAAAGCCTTACTGAAGTCCATATACACAATATCATATTCATTACCATGATCTACCTCCTCAAATACCTTAGTGAAAAAAGTTAATAAATTCGTAAGGCAGGAACGCCCCTTTGTAAAACCATGCTGAGATTCGTTGATTAATTTATGCTTTTCAAGGTGGCTACGAACTGCCTCGGCAATTATTGATTCCATAAATTTTCCCACTATGGAGGTTAGGCTTATTGGTCTATAGTTCGAAGCTAAGGACCTGTCACCTGTTTTGAAAATAGGTATCACATTTGCCATTTTCCACTTATCTGGCACCATGCCAGTTTGTAGTGATATGTTGAAAAGATTAGCCAAAGGTGTGCTAAGCTCCTCTTTACATTCCTTTAGAACCCTTGCATACAGTTCATCAGGGCCTGGGGATTTGTTAGGTTTTAATTTATCTATTTGCCTAAGGACCATGTCACTTGTGACCCTAATAGTGCACAGTTTATTATCGTCCTGTTCTACATAATTTATCATTACTGGAATATCGCTGGTATCCTCCTGTGTAAAAACTGAGAGGAAGTATGTGTTAAAAATTCTACACATTACCTTATCACTGTCAGTGAGCTGACCCGAGGAACTTTTGAGTGGGCCTATCTTGTCCCTGATCTTACTTCTGTATACCTGAAAGAATCCTTTTGGGTTAGTCTTCGATTCTCTTGCAACTTTAACCTCATAATCTCTATTTGCTTTTCTAATTCCCTTTTTTATTTCTCTCTTTAACTGAATATATCGATTTCTTAATTGCCCCTCTCCTCTTTTGATTTGCCTATATATGCCTCTCTTTTGACCAATCAGATATTTTAATCTATTGTTCATCCATTTAGGATCATTTTTGTTTGATCTGATTTCCCTATTTGGAACATAATTTGACTGAGCAGCTAGAACTATGCCCTGGAAAACATCATATCGGCAACCATCACCACCTACCTGACCCCTAGTCAGGTCATTCCAGTTCAGCCCACCTAAGTAATTTTTCATTCCTATGAAATCAGCCAAGCGAAAGTCAGGGACGGAGACTTGATTGCCATTATTAGGGGAATTCCATGATATGTTAAAACTGAGTGATTTGTGATCACTCTCCCCAAGCTCATCATTAACCTCAAGATTATTAATTAGTGTTTCCCTACTGGCAAGAACCAAGTCAAGGAGGTTATTTCCCCTAGTTGGCTCTGTCACAAACTGTTTTAAAAAACAATCCTGGATCGTATCAAGAAAGTCACCCGACTCTAAATTTCCTGTCAAATTGCTCCAGTCAATCTGTCTATAGTTGAAATCTCCCATTAGCACAACATTTTCGTATGTAGATGCCTTACGAATTTCGTCCCATAGAAGTTTACTGCACTCCCTATCAAGATTTGGGGCCCTGTAAATCACACCCAAAATTAGTTTTTCTCGGCCCACGAGAAGCTGTAACCAAACAGATTCAGTGGCTGACGCTTCTAATTTAATATCTTGTCTAACACAACAATTTAAATTGTCTCTGACATACATCGCTACTCCACCACCTTTCCTGTTGACCCTGTCAGTGTGGAATAATTTATAGCCTTGTATGTGACATTCAGAGGGCATCTCTCTATCTTTCAGATTGAGCCAGGTCTCTGTTATAGCAATAATATCTATGTTTCCTGCACTTGCAATTAATCTTAGCTCATCTATCTTATTTCTAACACTCCTGCTATTAGTATAGTAAACCTTAAGGGAGCTAGTCCCTTGCTGCCCTCTGCTGTCCCCCTTTGTTTGCTGACCTGTTCTATTGTCTTTATTTATAACTTCATGCTGAATGCCTTTTATACATTTACTGTTTCCAACCCTAGTGTTGCAACCTGCTTGTTTCCCACACACACCCATACCTCTATCTTCCATCAGTTTAAAATCATAGGCATTTCACCAATGGCCTTCTCAATCGAGTCTGCAAGTGCTACCACCCCTGCCCCAGAGAGATGTACCCCATCCCTTGCATACATATCATGTTTGCCATAAAAGTTGTTCCAGTTGTCAATGAATGGGATTGCAAGTTCCTTGCAGTATCTGTCTAGCCAGCAATTTACACCAATTGCCCTAGACAACCATTCATTTCCTACTCCCCTTCTAGGCAAGATGCTACATATGATTGGGATCCCTCCCTTAAACTTAATGAAATCTATAGCTGACCTGTACTTATCTAGCAGCTCTTCTCTCCTACCCTTCCCAATATCATTTCCACCAGCACTGAGACAGATAATGGGCTTGTTTCCATTACCTGACATGATATTATCCAGCCTGTTGACAATGTCCCCAACACCAGCTCCAGGGAAGCACACTCTATCTCTCATCTTCTTATTCCTATTACAAAAAGCACGGTCAACATATCTTACCTGAGAGTCACCAACCACAAGAATGCGCTTACCTTCATTAGCAGGGGCAGTAGTACCCTTACCTTCACTGGCCACTGAAGTACATTCATCCTGGAGAACAGAGAAGCGATTTCCTACCTTCAGATCTTCACTCTTAACTTTCCTTACTCTGATGCGCCTCCCATTACTGTGAACAACTCGCCACTTGTAGCAGGTGCTGGGCTGCACCTCACTGCTGGTAGCCGTTGCTACCTCCCCACCTACAGCCTCCTCACAGTGAGAGACAGACTGCAACTCACTGCTAGAAGCCTCATTCCCCACATCTCCAACCACCTCACACTCTCTCCCAGGCCCATTGAGGTGGACCTTCAGCCTCCTAATCTCCTCCTGGAGAAGCAAGACCTCCTCCTTCAACTCTCCAACCTCAGTTTTTAAAACACTGCAGAAGCAAGCCATGCTTTGTAACCGTCCACGCTAATCCCCAAAGCAGCTCAGGGTCTGTGACCTCACGTGACGACTGACCACTGAACACTGACCTCAACCACTGAACACTGTCAGATAATTTTTCTCCTGACGAAAAAAACTACAGCCAAACCTCTTAACCACAAACACCATTTCACTGTTATAGAGTCAAATAGGTGACTGCCGAAGGCCCTTAAACAGTTGACTAACGACTGATTTGCTGAGATTGAGCGCATGGAAGCCCGATTTCTCTTCGGGCCCCATAATTTATTGCCTTTTATCTTATATTTATATTTTTTCCGTTGTGGGTAACTGTTTATGGATACAAAACCTAACGTAACTTAACCAAGATATGTGCAGCAACGATACTCAAGGACGCTACTGATTTGCTAAGACAGGTTGCAGAAAATTAACAGCATTAACCAATAATGGCCTTAGTAACTGAGCAGCTTTTCAGTGTCACCTCCGGAAGAACTCCGTGAGTACAGAGCAACATCGAGGATAATAGTGGTGGTGGTATAACATCATCATCAAGGATAATAGTGGTGGTGGTATAACATCAAGGATAACAGTGGTGAGGGTGGAAGAACATTAAGAAAGAACACTGCAGCAGGCCTATTGGCCCATGCGAGGCAGGTTCAGATCTTCTACCATCATAAGCCAATGACACATCCTAGTCAGGTCAGGTCACAGCCATTTAAGGAGCACGGCATCAAACCTATTAGCACAAACTAGTTAGGTCCAACTCGCACCCACCTACACCCACTCATGCATTTATCTAAGCTATTTTTAAAACTACACAACGTTTTAGCTTCTATGACGGTAATCGGGAGTTTGTTACACTTATCCACAACTATTACCATACCAGTTCTTTCCTATATCTGTCATGAATCTGAATTTTTCCAACTTAAAACCATTTCTGCGAGTCCGGTCTTGGCTAGATATTTCTAGCACGTTATTTACATTCCCTTTATTTATTCCTATTTTCCATTTATACATCTTAATCATATCCCCCCCTAATTCTACGCTTTTCTAGAGAGTGCAGATTCAGGGCCCTCAGTCTATCCTCATAGGGAAGATTTTTGATACATGGGATCAACTTTGTCATCTACCGTTGTATAGTTTTCAGTGCATTTATATCTATTCTGTAATACGGTGACCACAACTGTGCAGCGTAATCTAAATGAGGCTTAACCAAAGATATGTCGAGTTGAAGAACAACCTGAGAACTCCTATTATGCTACTTGATATGAAGCCATGGATTCTGTTCGCTTGAGAGCACTTATGCACCGTTGTCTTGGTTTTAGATTACTGCTAACCAGAACTCCCAAATCCTTTTTGTAATCAGTAATATTAAGATCTACATCATTTACTTTATATGTGGCATGGTAATTTTCCTGTCCAATGTTTAAAACTTTGCATTTCTCTAAATTAAACTGCATCTGCCACTTTTCCAAACACTGCATCAGTCTATTCATAACTTCCTGGAATGCTCTAAGTCCTCGTCAGAATGAATTCGACGGCTTATTTTGCTCTCATTGGCAAATTTGCTTATGTCGCTGTTTATTCCCTCATCTATGTCGTTTATGTAGATTGTGAACAACAAGAGGCCCAACATTGACCCTTGTGGAGCACCGCTTATGACGTGTCCCCACCTTGATTTCTCCCCATTTATGCAAACTCTCTGCTGCCGATCTGTCAGCCTCGCCCTGTCCAGGAAAAAAATTTCTCTTATTCCGTGTGCCTTAATTTTCCTCAATAGTCTCTGATGTGAGACTATCAAAAGCCTTACTGAAAGTCCTTATACACAATATCATAATCATTACCATGATCTACCTCTTCAAATACCTTAGTAAAAAAAGTTAACAATTCGTAAGGCAGGAACGCCCTTTTGCAAAACTGTACTCAAATTCATTAATCAATTTATGCCTTTTAAGATGGCCCCGAATTGCCTCCGCAATTACCAATTCCATATATTTTCCCACTCTGGAGGTTAGGCTTATTGGTCTACAGTTCAAAGATAAGGACTTGTCACCTGCTTTGAAAATAGGTATCACATTTGCCATTTTCCACTTATCTGGCACTATGCCAGTTTGTTGTGATATGTTGAAAAGATTAGCCAACGGTTTGCTACACTCCTCTTTACATTTCTTTAGAACCCTTGCGTACAGATCATCAGGTTCAGGGGATGTTAGGTTTTAATTTATCTATTTGTCTAAGAACCATGTCCCTTGTGACCCTAATCCTGCAAAGTTTATTTATTATTTCTGGAATATAGCTAGCATCTTCCTGTGTAAAAACAGAGAGGAAGTTAAAAATTCTACATATTTCCTTATCACTGTCGGTGAGCTGACCCGACTAACTTTTGAGTGGGCCTATCCTGCCCCTAATCTTACTTCTGTATGCCTGAAAGAATCCTTTTGGGTTAGTCTTCGATTCTTTTGCGACTTTAAACTCAATCTTTCTGCTTTCTTATTCCCTTTTTTTTATTTCTCTCTAACTGAATATACTGATTTCTTAACTGCCCCTCTCCTCTTTTGATTCACCTATATATGCCTCTCTTTTAACCAATGAGATGTTTTAATCTATTAATTATCCATTTTACATAATTTTTGTTTGATCTGATTTCCTTATTCAGAACGTAAGTTGTCTGAGCAGCTAGAACTATATTCTGGAAAACGTCATATCGGCAACCATCGCCACCTACCTGACCCATAGTCAGATCATTCCAGTTCAACCCACCCAGGTAATATCTCAGTCCCACGAAATTAGCCAAGCAGAAGTCAGGAACAGAGACTTGTCATTATTAGGGTAATTCCATGATATATTAAAACCGAGTGATTTATCATTTTCCCCAAGCTCATCATTAACCTCAATATTATTAATTAATGATTCCATGCTGACAAGAAACAAGTCAAGCAGGTTATTTCTTCTAGTTGGTTCTTTCACAAACCGTTTTAAAAAACAATCCTGAATCGTATCAAGAAAGTCGCTTGACTCTAAATTTCCTATCAAGCTGCTTCATTCAATTTGTCTAAAGTTAAAATCTCCCATTAGCACAACATTTTTGTATGTAGATGCCTTACGAATTTCTTCCCATAGAAGTTGCACTCCCTATCAAGGGGTGGGGGGCTATAAATCTCACCCAAGATTAGTTTTTCACTGCTCTCGATAAGCTGTATTCACACAGATTCAGTGGCTGACGCTTCTAATTTTATATCTTGTCTAACACAACAAGTTAAATTATCTCTGACATACATCGCTACTCCACCACCCTTCCTGTTGACCCTATCAGTGTGGAATAATTTATAGTCTTGTATGTGGCATTCAGAAGGCATTTCTCTTTCAGACTGAACCAGGTCTCTTATTATAGAAATAATATCCATGCTTCCTGCACTTGCAATTGATCTTAGCTCATCTAACTTATTTCTTACACTCCTACTATTAGTAAACATTAAGAGAGCTAGTCTCTCGCTGCCCTCTGTTGTCTTCTTTTGTTTGGTGACCAGTTCCATTGTCTGTTTTTGTAACTTTATGGTGAATAATGTGTATTAAACATTTAGTGTTTTCAACCCTAGTGTTACACCCTGTTTCCCAGACACACCCATACCTCTATCTTCTATCAGTTTAAAATCCTAGACAATGCAGCAATGGCCCACTCGATCGAGTAGGCAAATGCTACCACCCCTGCCCCAGGGAGATGTACCCATCCCTTTCATATATATCATATTTGCCATAAAAGTTATCCCAGTTGTTAATGAATGGGATTGCAAGTTTCTTGCAGTATCTGTCTAGCCATCAATTTACACCAATTCCCCTAGACATCCATTCATTGCCCACTCTCCTCCTAGGCAAGATGCTACATATAATTGGGACCCCTCCCTTAGACCTAATTAAATCTATAACTAACCTGTACTTATCTAGCAGCTCTTCTCTCCTACCCTTCCCGATATCATTTCCACCAGCACTGAGACAGATAATGGGCTTGTTCCCATTACATGATATTATCCACCCTGCTATGTCACCAACACCAGCTCCAGGGGAACACACACTGTCTCACCTTCTTATCCCTATTACAGAAAGCACAGTCCATATATCTTACCTGTGAGTCACCAACTACAAATCAATTACCTCTGTCAGCAGGGGAGGTAGTACCTTTACCTTCACTAAACACTGAGGTACACTCATGCTGAAGAACAGAGAAGCGATTTTCTACCTTCAAGCCTTCTCTCTTAACTTTCCTTATTTTGATGCTTCTCCTATTACTAGGAACCACTCGCTTGTAGCAGTTGCTCCTCACTGCTGGGAGCCTTTGCGTCCTCACCACCTTTAACCACCTCGCAGCGAATGAGACTGCTCCTCACTGTTGGTAGCCTCATCTCTCTCACCCACTCCAGTCACCTCACACTCCCAAACCCATCGCGGTGAACCTTCAGTCTCCTAATTTTCTCCTGGAGAAGTAGGACCTCCTCCTTCAACACTCTAACCTCAGATTTTAAAACACTGCAGAAGCAAGCCATGGCGTTGTAACCCTCCACACTAATCCCCAAAGTAGCTCAGGACCGTATGACTACTGGTGACCACTGACCAAGGATAAAAATGATGGTAGAACACCGAAGATAATAATAGTTGTGCTGTTTTATCCGTCAGGACACAGGTCTGTCTGTCTGTTTCTCTCCCCCCCTCTCTCTTTCTTTCTCTCTCTCTCTCTCTCTCCTGTCAGAGCTTAATCAGATGACTACCTGGGTCTACAAGAGCTTGGTTTTTATCCCATTTAAAAAAAGGAATCCTTAATGAATTTCCAAGATGCTTGCAGATACTGGATCAGAAAGTAATGGTCAGGTGATACACTGGCAATGTAGTGATAGTGACATATGTGGTGATACAGTGGTATTTATGTGGTGATACAGTGATATTTGTGGTACTAGAGATATCTGTAGTTCCAGTTGTATTTCTGTGGCGGTTGGGTGATGCTTATGAGCTGACAGCATGCTGAAAGCCGTACCTTGATATGATTATACCATGATACCGTAGTAAATGATTCCGCGACACAATGATACAGTCAAACAACGAATCATACAATGAAAGTCAAGCAACTAATGACACAATCGTAGTTATACGAGGATTACATTGATAAAAGCACAGTGAATAGGAAGATTTCTAGAGAAATCTAATTCCATCATCTGGTCTGTGTAGTTTACGTCGGGACTGTGGTCCCGACGTCAAAGACTCTCCCTCCGTCATATCCCTCCCTCATAAAACGAGTCCCTTTGACGCTGGCGAGGGACTCGTGATATGAGGAAATGGACATAGCCTTCTCTTCCTTGGATTATACCCCAGGATGCCACCTACAACACCCAACCCTATGATACATTGTCACACACCAGGATGCCACCCACAACACCCAACCCTAAGATATATTGTTACACCCCAGGATGCCACACACTACACCCAGCGCTATAGAGGGTATTCTATCATATATCAGGATGCCTTCCGTAACACCCAACCCGAAGGCATACACTCAAAATGATAAGGGCATAAGGTGTAAGACGACTTGCCAACATTTTGGCCCGCCCAAGATTGAACTCTGGCCCTTCTCTTGTGAGACGAAGACGCTCCACTCATACGTGAAGGAGCTCTGTTCACATCCTTGAGCCTCACGACCCTCACCCTGTGTAAAACAACACCTGCCATATTTGAACATAATTGCCATCTACATTACCATTTCGCGTTTTTGCTTTGTTATGAGGCGGATGGTGTTCAGGGTCATTCATGTGTATTAATACATAACTCCCTCACCCACCCTGCCACCCCTCCTCCACAGCCTCACCCACCTTGCCACCCCTCCACACACCCTCACTCACCCTGCCACTCCTCCACACACCCTCACCCACCCTGCCACCCCTCCTCCACAGCCTCACCCACCTTGCCACCCCTCCACACACCCTCACTCACCCTGCCACTCCTCCACACACCCTCACTCACCCTGCCACTCCTCCACACACCCTCACTCACCCTGTCACTCCTCCACACACCCTCACCCACCCTGCCACTCCTCCACACACCCTCACCCACCCTGCCACTCCTCCACACACCCTCACCCACCCTGCCACTCCTCCACACACCCTCACCCACCCTGTCGCTCCTCCACACACCCTCACCCACCCTGCCACTCCTCAACACACCCTCACCCACCCTGCCACCCCTCCACACACACACACACACACACACACACACACACACACACACGGCGAGGTGTCAGAGTGGGCACCTGTGACGAGTGGAGTTCCACAGGGATCACTCCTAGGACCGGTTTTGTTTCTGGTATTTGTGAACGACATGACGGAAGGAATAGACTCCAAAGTGTCCCTGTTTGCAGATGTGAAGTTGATGAGAATTCAATCGAACGAGGACCAGGAAGAACTACAAAGGGATCTGGACAAGCCTGCTCCAGCAATTAGCTCCTGGAGTTCAACCCCACCAAGTGCAAAGTCATGAAAACTGTGGAAGGGCAAAGAAGACCGCAGACGGAGCACAGTCTAGGGGGGACAGACTACAGATCTCACTCAAGGAAAAAGATTTTGGGGTTAGTATAACACTAGGCAGATCTCCTGAGGCGCACATCAACCAATTAACTGCTGCAGCATATGGGCGAGTAGCAAACCTAAGAACAGCATTCCGCCATCTTAATAAGGAATCGTTCAGGACCCTGTTCACCGTGTACGTTAGGCTCATATTGGAGTATGCGGCACCAGTTTGGAACCCACACCTAGCCAAGCACGTAAAGAAACTAGAGAAAGTGCAAAGGCTTGCAACAAGACTAGTCCCAGAGCTAAGGGGTATGTCCTACGAGGAGAGGTTAAGGGAAATCGACCTGACGACACTGGAGGACAGGAGAGATAGGGGGGGATATGATAACGACATATAAAATACTGAGAGGAATTGACAAGGTGGCCAGAAACAGAAGGTTCCAGAGATGGGACACAGCAACAAGGGCACACTGTTGGAAACTGAAAAGACAGATGAATCACAGGAATATTAGGAAGTATTTCTTCAGTCACAGAGTAGTCAGGAAGTGGAACAGTTTGGGAAGCGATGTAGTGGAAGTAGGATCCATTCACAGCTTTAAGCAGAGGTATGATAAGCTCATGGTGAGGGGAGAGTGACTCAGTAGAGGCCAGTGAAGAGGTGGGACCAGGAGCTATGAATCGGCCCCTGCAACCACAACTAGGTGAGAACACACACACACACCCAAACCCCCACACCCACACAAACATCCACACACACACACACACCCACACCCACACACACACAGCCCCACACAGCCACACACACACACACACACACACACACAGCCACACACACAAAGTGTTAATGAAGTTAGAAGCTTTCAAGAAGCTCAATAGCTTCCTTCTACAAATGCCGGATGAGTTAGAATGTGATTTTAACAAGAGCGTTAAATCCTGCGGGTCGCTAGCACAAACAACCTGTTTGACAACTAGGCGATCAAAATGGAAGCATGGCTTCAGGCCGGGCTGTGGGGATAGAAGAGCTCCAGCATGGCTGAATCTGGTATTTTTCTTAAGTGTTTTAGGAAAAAAATTCTATAATGTCCCCTTAGGAGCCAGCGATCTCACAGTGCCGAACTTTTAATACCAGGAAGCGAGATTCTCAAAAGTGAGAAGCAATCAGTTGATCATAATTAGAAAGGAAACTATTTTAAGGGAAGGAGTTAATCTGTAACAGGGAATCAAATTAAACGAATATTAAATGGACAAAAGGACAAAAAAGGATAAGACACCAAAAAGCTATAGAGATTTACATCTGTTAGACGAGTAGGAAATGAGAAGCACAGAGAAGGTCTATGGTATAATCAGAGATGTAAGGGATGAAATAATATTTAAACATAAAATGCAAGACATTAATGACAACTGAAAGCAGTGTAATGAGATGAACAATTTGAAAACAGCACAGCAGCCAAGACTACTCTACGGCCACACTTAAAACACACGGGGAATTATTATAATCAAGGGGGAGGACTAAGCCCGTAGGATTATGCAGCGCCTGTGGGGGCAAATGTGGAAGGTATTCAGGCTTAATTCAGGGAACCGAAGCACAGATCCAATTCCCTAGATCAAGAGCCCCTCACCAACATCAAGGAACCTTCCTTGAGGGGAACACACGGGGAAAGACTGGTAAACAGGAAAAATCCCATCGAAGTGATCTAAGATTCTAAAGAGTAATTCACGACACTATACACCACTGATGTAAAGACAATGAGAGACAATGTAGCTCACGATTTGTCAAACATGTACACGAAGCCGAGGTAAATAATTAAAATTACTTAAAAAAAAACTGAATCTTACGTTGAAAAAATTAATCCTAAGTATACAATGCTTGGTAATATCTACAAGGTAGACAGGGAGAGACTGATCGAGAGGTAAGGCTCAGGAGGAAGTCGTAGAATCTGAAAACCCAGATGAGGCACATGGATGTTACAGCATCTAAAATTAGTAAAAGGTGGAACGAGCTGGATGTAGTAGTGGAGGCAGACTCCACACACAGCTCCAACAGTAGTAGTGGAGGCAGACTCCACACACAGCTCCAACAGTAGTAGTGGAGACAGACTCCACACACAGCTCCAACAGTAGTAGTGGAGGAAGACTCCACACACAGCTCCAAGTAGTGACAAAGTAGTGACAGAGTCCAAGAAGCAAAAGCACAAGTCAATTGAAGGTTCGGAAAGTAAAGACCGGAGCCAAGACTAACCCCCACAAACCACGCATGAAATGAGCGTTGATTGTATAACTCTGCTTCGCTGTACCAAGTCACAACGCTGCTGAAGGCGTTTCCCTATTTTTCTTTTCATTTTAAGGTCAAATATAATTCTAAATGCTTATTACCTATAATAATTAAAAAGACTATGCAGGAAAATTTCAGAAACTGACTCTGGGAGCAACGCGGAAAACCGAGCACTGTAAAACGAGTAGACGAGTGCATGAAAACTTCGGCGTGAACGAAACCACAAACAAACAAACACACACACACACACACACAAAGTCGGCATGCACGAGCGAGAGGTAAGATCCAAGGTTGCACTCGACAATACCTTCCATTATTAGCTAAACCTTCCCAACTGGTATAATTGCTGTGCGTGTCGGGCATATGTAATTACGTGTCTTTCTTACCTATATTAGTATCATCAGCAAGCAAAAATTCATGGAGCCATGAGTTCATGTTCAAGTTGAAGCTCTCCGCCTGCGGTACAACTGCCTCTCCAATATTTTCTTCAAGCAACTCCTTAAGCAATTATAATTTTCTCATTTTTACAACATACCAGAAGTAATTCTTCACACACAATTTATCATTATGTATATGTATGCAGAGACAGAGAAAGGAATCTTATGACGACGTTTCGGTGGGACCGAAACGTCGTTACAAGTTTCTTTCTCCTCTGTATTATGCCTTTTTGTTCTTTATATATATATATATATATATATATATATATATATATATATATATATATATATATATATATATATATATATTTTAGATAAGTTTACAGTAATTTAATAATAAACACAATGAAATATATTTTTTCGTTAGATTCAGAATGTTTTTCGCGAAATTATTACATACACAAACTTTCACTTGCCTTTTTCGGCAAGAAAAGCGTTGCTATTTAAGCCAAAATAGCAAGTTTTACCTATGGGGCACGCCAGATATATATATATATATATATATATATATATATATATATATATATATATATATATATATATAGACATATATATTATATATATATATGTATATATATATATATATATATGTATATATATATATGTATATATATATGTATATATATATGTATATATATATATATATATGTATATATATATATATATATATATATATATATATGTATATATATATATATATATATATATATATATGTATATATATATATATATATATATATATATGTATATATATATATATATATATATATATATATATGTATATATATATATATATATATATATATATGTATATATATATATATATATATATATATATGTATATATATATATATATATATATATATGTATATATATATATATATATATATATATATATATATATGTATATATATGTATATATATATATATATATATATATATATATATATATGTATATATCTTTATATATATAGATATATATATATATATTTATATATATGTATATATATGTATATATATATATATATGTATATATATGTATATATATATATATATGTATATATATATATATGTATATATATATATATATATATATATGTGTATATATATATATATATGTATATATATATATATATATGTGTATATATATATATATATATATATATATATATATTTATATATATATATATATATATATATATATATATATATATATATATATATATATTGAAATGTGCAAAGCAAAGAACAACCTGTTGCCTTTTGTAATCCTTTCAACTCGAACAACAACAACTGGACCAACATTATAAAGGTTACAACAACTTGCATCAACTAAATTTCAAAGCAAACGTCACCTTAAAACAACTAAAGTATATTGCAAGAATACCATTATGAACTTTACAAAAAAATATTAAAACTACAAAAATATATAAAGATGGAAAGCATTCATCAGCTACAACTTAAAAATACACATTACAGCAATAAAACAAACACAACTACATTAATAAGTACACAAATAAACACAACTATAACAATTATATTACTAAGTATACATCATCTTACTACAACGTAAGTGTCATCTACAAAAATACTTTACAACTACAATACAAATATACGATTACAAAACACACATTATAACTATATTACAAACATATAACTACATAACAAAGCATACATCAACTACATTACAAAATATATGCATAACTACATTTACATCTAAAGGACTCGTAGCCCTAATGCGCTACATCTACGTGGTGAGCTATGGGTATTTTGAATGATTCTAGGTAATCAGTCGTGCAAAATAACCGAGGGCTGCTCAGGGTCACCATTGTCTGAGTCTAAATAAAATGTACTTATATGGGATCAAATCTGATTAAATCTCATTCCACAGACGCTGAATCATCCCAAGATTTTTTTTTTATTGTTCCTTAATAACCTCTAGGAGGGATTCATTAGTGGCAGCCAGTGTGCCATCGCCAAAGAACCAGGCAGAAAAAAGGCGAGGGGAAAAGGTGGGCTTCCCTCTGTTACACACCGCCACACGAGTCAATTCACATATAACCCGCACATAGGAGAGAGGAGCTACGACGACGTTTCGGTCCGGCTTGGACACTTTTTGTATTGTTCCAGTCACAATATTGTGCATTTTTCTTTTTTATGAGTCGATTTCACGTTCACCAAACACGAGTTCAGAGGCACAACCGTAAGATGGTTGGATGAATAGATAGGCAAGGGAACTGTCGGTGAATTGCAGAGTACACGCGTATATGATTACAGACAGCCTAGTACCATAAATAACATCTACAAGAACTTTTTTTTACATCTTAATACCATCCATCTCACCTACTTCTGTCACTTTTCTGCACTTTATATACCAGTGCTTATGTACTCAGTGTAGACTGGAAAAAATTTTTGATCTTAATAAAGGTTTCCGTTCAGAGTAACTTGTCGTTAATAATTGAACCGCAGTAATATTAAGTTTTAATTAAATGCATAAATTTAGGAAGAACAGGTTAAACTGAATCGTTTAAAAAATGTATATTTAAGCAATAAATAAAACACGTTTGACTTTTTTAGTATTTAGACTTGTTTCACAGGCTTAATAGACACAACAGAAGCAAAAAAACACAGAAACTGCTAGTGTCTATGCTACCTCGTGCAGGGGTTGTGACAAGAGATTTAGATGAGAGACTGATAGAAATCTAAGGATCAATGAACACAGTGTTACAGAGATGATCAGATTAATGTTCGAGTGTTGGACAAGGACGCTAAGGAATATTTGATGAAGTAGCACGAAGCTCAGTTGGTCAATGGTGAGCCACATTCATGGAGACACGGTGTTGAGATGCCTCTCTGAAAATACTGACAAATCCTGCCCTAAATGCTGTGCATTCTATGGGCTTCTAAGAAAATCTTGATTTTAGACAGCCACAAGGTAACCTAACAACAGGTCATATTCACTCTTTTGCCCATATAAACCTGTTTTTCATTCCTTATGTATATTTGAAGTGAAAAAGGTTCAAGGGTCGAAACATTTCCATGATAAAATATCCTAACTGTTGGCTCACGATTCCACTACACACACACTATATATATAAAATATATATATATATATATATATATATATATATATATATATATATATATATATATATATATATATATATATATATATGTATATATATATATATATATATATATATATATATATATATATATATATACAATAATAATAATAATAATAATAATTATAATTTAAAAGGGCTCAGGTTCTCTACAATACCTTATTGTCATTATAATAAAGAAGCCTACAATTCCTTAACAAGCTGACAACTGTTGCAAGTTAATTCTTGTAAACTGAGGACATCATATTTTATGTCCATTATTTGGAAATATATAGTAATATAAACATTTAATTTATTACAAAAATAAAAAACGTTAGTTAAATGTAACGAAAAACAAGAAGAATACCAGACAAATTGACTGGAACTGAGTACCATCAGTACCCCGACGCTCCATGCAACACTCTGGCCGAGTTACTTCCTCTCTGTATTGTAAGCCATTCATATTATTAAGATATGAATTATGAAGATACAATATATAAAGATGTCAACTTCAGACATTTTCACATCATCCAACATACTAACAATGATTACAAATCGTTTATAATGGCGGGAGTTGAAAGATTAACGGGAATAAGTGTGTATATATATATAAAGATAAAAAAAAAACATAATACACTCGTTGGAACAAATCCACAGTTTGAAAATACTAACTGAACGTTTCCGTCCTTCCTGTTTTTATTTATAGTCTGGGATTGTGATGTATATATTTTTATTTTTTAAGCACAAATTGCAATATTGGCTTATAAAACAACGATTTTTTTTTTCAAACACGCCGAGTGAAGATACTGTTCCAGCAGAAACTAACATTCCCGAGGATGTTACATAACTGAATTTAGGCTCGTCTAAGATAAGTCGGGTGTGTGTTCGCGGATGTGCTCTCTCTCTCTCTCTCTCTCTCTCTCTCTCTCTCTCTCTCTCTCTCACACACACACACACACACACACACACAGCGACCAGTGAAGAGGCTGGGTCATGAGCTGTGACTCGACCCCTGCAACCACAACTAGGCGATTAATATAATCAAAAAGAAACGCTAAACCTACAACTAGGTGAGCACACACACAGGTTGGTTAAAAGGCGTGAAAATGTTTAGCATTTCTCGGGGTTTAAATTGTATTAATAATCATTATTGTACTGTATCTGATAACATAGTAATTCATTGTGTATAATAATTAATTTACCTAATATATTAAGTGTGAGACTGAAATTACGTCTCGAGTTAACAAGCAAGTTTTATTCCTAATTGTTTCCATACTGTTTACAACAAAAGATAAGTGACGTTAGTAGTGTCAGAACATAACAAATAAAATATTATATTTTAATTTCCGTTTAATCTCACACTACACTTTAATTTTTATAGTAACACGTTCGTTAATAATTAGTTTTAGTTTCCCTGTGGAAAACAGAGTTTAATGAACTGATGAGCAAAAATATAACTAAAGCCAAGAATTAGAGTTTTGAGACTCGGGTCGTCTCTGACGGGACGACAACCAGAATAGTCAAAGTCACAGAGGCAACAATGATTTACATTAGGTGTTGTTGTCGGCTCTTTATGGTGGATTAGACGCCCTGACACTGCATTCCTCACTACTTAATCCTCGAAATTTATCGTGAACATTCACGACTACAAGAGGAATAATTCATACTCCACTTACATCAACAAAGCACTTCACTCCTCAGGAAAGTAGCCCTCTTTATTCATTATATTCCAAAGGGCCTTAGTAAGGACAGGTATAATGAAGGGAGCCTGGGAGGTCATCTTCAAGGTACATCACTGCCCTACTGAGGTGAGCCTAGAAATATATCTGTAGATAATTTAATAATTTTATATTTATCGTGCATCTGATGCATGTATATTGTTTTATAAGGTAACACGCACAATGGCAATATTATGTTACGGTATGAAGTCGTATGAAATGCAATATGTATAACACACTAGGTTCGAACCTATGAATTCCGACAAAGAACATGAGTGTATGTACCCGTCTCTCAATTTTCACAGGATCCTGAAGAACACCAGTGAAATCGAATTAATATTTAGTCCTTTGAAATGCAGCCAAAGTTTTTTTTCGAGAGCCCTTGATGTTATCGTTGATAGGGAAAATATTTTCCAGACCAGGGTAGCGTAAGGTGTAGTGTGTAGACAGACTGACTATATATATATATATATATATATATATATATATATATATATATATATATATATATATATATATACACATACATACATGCCCCCTCAAGGACACACTGTAAACAGATCGCGTTACCACAGTCAACAAAACCTTAGTAATTGGTACTGAACGAATTGCTCGAAAATTTTAAATTAAAAAAAAAAAATACTAATTGGTAAATTCTTTAAAAGAAGAATAAGTACTCAAGATAAGACATAGGTCGAAATAACAAGATTTTGTTAGGCAATGTATTAATAAATAAAAGGTTGACGGGTAGACTTCTGGATGCGCATGTTTTTCAATGGGCCACAGATATATCAGACTATTATAGTGACAACTTGAAAATAAGAGGTAGATAGGGTATAGGGAGAATGCCAAAACTGGGTAACAGCGAAGATAAAAAAAAAACAGTAGTAGGCTGGTGGACATCAACCACTCAGGGAGGTACTACCGCCCAGCCAAGTGAGTGTGAAACGAAAGCCTGCAATTGTTTTACATAATGGTTGGACTGCTGTCTTTTTTCTGTCTCATAAACATGCAAAATTTCAGGTACATCTTGCTACTTCTACTTACACTTAGGTCACACTACACTTGCATGTACAAGCATATATATACATACTAGTTCTTGTGGAACAGAATTGTTTCTCCGTAAGCCATGCGTGTAGTAAGAGGCAACTAAAATGCCGGGAGCAAGTGGCTAGTAACCCCTTCTCTTGTATACATTACTAAAGTTAAAAAGAGAAACTTTTGTTTTTCTTTTGAGCCGCCCTGCCTAGGTGGGATACGGCCGGTTTGTTGAAAGAAGAATTAGAAGAGTAAGAAATAAGCAACTATAGGGAGAAAGGTGGGCTGGAGAGAGTACGAGAGTGAGATGAGGGTAGAAGAGGAGTGGGGTGGATTTAAGAATGCGGTATTAGTGTGTGAAGCAGAAGTTTATAGGTATAGGAAAGTGGGTGCAGATGGCAAGAGATTTTACAATGTAGAAGTGATATACTGGGGGGAAAGTGTGTGAAGAGTAAAAGTGAGGTTGGAAAGAGTGGTGAGGGAGCAGAAACAGGAGAGCCAATTTTGCCTGAAAACAAGAATAAGTGTTGTAGCTAGATAAGATGAGAAAGCCTGGGGAATGAATGAATATAGCAATTACAAGAAGGAATTATTATGAAGTTCTAAACCCGCAAAAGTCATACAGCTCCGAAACCAAAGAGGGAAGACATGTGAACATAGAACAGTTTACCCAAAGTATAAACAATTTTCGTTCTGACTTCCATAACTTTGTGTAGAATACAAAACACTGTGGCTGAAACAGCTTAAAAAAATTACCTTCAAACCGGATAAAAGGCTTTTGGTCGATCCTTGACCATTAAAGCGATTTTTCATCCAAGACCGGTCAAAACGTCTTATATATATGTCGTGCCGAATAGGTAAAACTTAAATAGCAACGCTCTTCTTGCCGAATATGGCAGCCGAAAATTTGTGTATGCAATAATTTGGCAAAAAATCATTCAGAGCCTAACGAAAAAAATATATTTCATTTTGTTTGTTTATTAAATTAGCTAAAATATATTTAGTCTGTGTAGGCTAAATTAAATTGCGCTTGTTATAATAAGGTTAGGTAAATTTTCTAAGGTTCTTACATACAAAATTATTAATTTTTACATTAACATAAATGAAACAATATATCTTTAAACGTATAAGAGAAAAATTTAGAAAGGACTTAATTTTAAACGAGTTCTTGCTAATTGACCAGTTTTACCTATTCGGCACGACACACACACACACACACATATATATATATATATATATATATATATATATATATATATATATATATATATATATATATAATATATATATAATCATTAATGTATCTTTTAAGTTTTGTGTACCATTTTATATAATAAAATATGCCTATTGGTAAGAAATATTAAGATAGGGTGGTAGGGAGAAGTGGAATATTAAAATGGCTTCAGGAAGAAATCCAAATATTTTTCCTGGAGTCCTTTTTATTCACTTCTATATACAAAGTATATATTAATTTATTTTAAGGAATTCCAATTTTCCACTATAAGGTAAGATATTTTTGGTTTATAAAGCAATAAAGTAAACGTGCCTAATATAATGTATTTGAATAAAATTTGCGTATTTATTTCAAAACTGAAATATGTGGTTACAATCCACTTAATACTGCCATCATGGCGGCCATGTTGTACCTAGTCCCGAAATCTAGAGTCGAAACCTGTTTTAATTTTTTTTCTAGGGAAAATTGTACAAGAATGCCAAGTTTACAAGGTAATTACACAGCCGGTGACATTTACGAGATGCAGCTCGCACACACGCAGCTTGGCCAGGCTTATCTTGCATCATAAAGATATAAGCAAATTGTAGAGGATGCCTCACCCGCAACCAGTCACCTCGTCTTCGTGCAGCTCACGAACGATAAACACCACTGATATGTGGAGGGTTGCGTCTTCATCTGTGACTGTATGAAGGGTGGATTATATTCATTGGGAAGCTGTAATCTCCGAAGAAAACAAACGTCTTGGGGATGGGTGGCACTCAGGGCTGATCTAAGTAAAGGGGAGCTCCAGTTTCTTAGAGCAAGAACCTCTCGCTAGGCTTTATTGGCAAATGTTACTTTCAAGTATGGAAGGGGAGAGGGGAGGAAATGTGAGAAAGAGGAAGACGAAAGGAGATAGAGAGGTAGGCATGTGTGTGTGTGTGTGTGTGTGTGTGTGTGTGTGTGTGTGTGTGTGTGTGTGTGTGTGAGAGAGAGAGAGAGAGAGAGAGAGAGAGAGAGAGAGAGAGAGAGAGAGAGAGAGAGAGAGAGAGAGAGAGAGAGAGAGAGAGAGAGAGAGAGAGAGGTTACAGAGTAAGATTTTATCTTGACAACGTTTCTTTTAGCGTGAAAACTATCAAAATAAGACTTTATAATGTAATGCACTGCTGCTAAGTAAGACACAGTGCGTCTTACTTATGAACATGTCGGTATTGTGTACCATAGTCGTATTCACTTTGCCAGACACTGCAACACAACGGTTTCTTGGTACAGAAATCAACTTTAATAAACTTTCTAAAGTGAAAAGGGATGCATTTGTGAGGGACCTGCCCTCTCTGTGATTACATTCTTCTACTAGTGGACTACTACTCACCTTCTGACAGCATGTAAGTGTCCATACTATCGCTTCAACTTCACATTGTTCCAGACTATGGAACAAGTCTCCAGGCTGAGGGACTGACCACCCCAAAACTAAATCTTCAAGGGTGATGAACTGATTACAATGTGTAGCACGTACAAAGTGTAGCACAGTTATGTACAGTACAAAATGCTTGATAATGATAATTAACTACTATATTACCGGTTTATGTATTTACTATACTGTACTTTTTATCGTTATTCTAGTGCGTACTCTTTCTACTTACAAAAAGTTAAGTTAACCGTGTCCCGCTAGCAGCAGCCTCGTACATCTCGTGCTCACCGCGTCTCTTTAAAGCGTCATTTTTCCTTGTGCTTGATTTAATCTCGTGTTTTGTTCATGGCCCATGTAGGAAAAGAAAAAAACAACAATCCCCAAAGAAAATTCACAGTGAAGGGTTTAACAAAAGCCTTCGCAGACCTAGAAAGCTCCTTAAAAAGTTTTAAAACATAGATCCCGACACCGAAGGATTTTCATATAGAGAGAGAAATGCTCATGGTGCAATATGTGCTTGCAGGCAAATCTATGATAAAAAAAAACACAGCCTAGGTATGTAGTAGGCTATACCATCCACATTTTTGTAAGTACACTCCATGACGCTCGCACAACGACGAAATCACCTAACGATGCATTTCTCATAATTAATCCCCGTTGTTAAGCGACGCATGACTAGACTTTGCTAGGTTTCGCAAAAATTTAGGTAGCAAAAACGAACTAAATTTCGCGCTAAATCACCTTAAACGTGCCAACAAAAAAAGCGTCCCAGTTAAACGAAAGGCGCTAAGATCGAAACGGCTCAGTATAACGCGATAAAACAGAAGTTGGCAACCCTGACTGCAGTAACACGTGAAGCAAGTAACAAGACTGCAGTAACACGTGAAGCAAGTAACAAGACTGCAGTAACACGTGAAGCAAGTCACAAGACTGCAGCAACACGTGAAGCAAGTCACAAGACTGCAGCAACACGTGAAGCAAGTCACAAGACTGCAGTAACACGAAGCCAGTTAAGACTGCAGTAACACGTGAAGCAAGACTGCAGTAACACGTGAAGCAAGTCACAAGACTGCAGTAACACGTGAAGCAAGACTGCAGTAACACGTGAAGCAAGTCACAAGACTGCAGTAACACGTGAAGCAAGTCACAAGACTGCAGCAACACGTGAAGCAAGTCACAAGACTGCAGCAACACGTGAAGCAAGTCACAAGACTGCAGTAACACGTGAAGCAAGTCACAAGACTGCAGTAACACGTGAAGCAAGTCACAAGACTGCAGCAACACGTGAAGCAAGTCACAAGACTGCAGCAACACGTGAAGCAAGTCACAAGACTGCAGCAACACGTGAAGCAAGTCACAAGACTGCAGCAACACGTGAAGCAAGTCACAAGACTGCAGCAACACGTGAAGCAAGTCACAAGACTGCAGTAACACGTGAAGCAAGACTGCAGTAACACGTGAAGCAAGACTGCAGTAACACGTGAAGCAAGTCACAAGACTACAGTAACACGTGAAGCAAGTCACAAGACTGCAGTAACACGTGAAGCAAGTCACAAGACTGCAGTAACACGTGAAGCAAGTCACAAGACTGCAGTAACACGTGAAGCAAGTAACAAGACTACAGTAACACGAGCGTGCAAGTATGTCTAAGCAAACTACAGGTTCATCCTAACAAACTCATGCAGTCATAATGCATGTTGTACTGGGACCAGGGGCAGTCACAGTGTAGGTTGTACTGGTACCAGGGACAGTCACAGTGCAGGTTGTACTGGTACCAAGGACAGTCACAGTGCAGGTTGTACTGGGACCAAGGGCAGTCACAGTGCAGGTTGTGCTGGTACCAAGGACAGTCACAGTGCAGGTTGAAGATTGAGACACTTATGCTAAGTATGGGAATCTTTATTAAGGAAACGTTTTGTCACACAGTGGCTTCATCAGTCCAGTACAAAGCAGAGAGGGGTAAGGAAAGGAGGAGTTTGAGGTAATCAGTCCCTCAGCCTGGAATCGATGTGTTCAGGCCATATGCTGTACTGTCTACAACAGTGATGGACTGAACACATCGATTGCAGGCTGAGGGACTGATTACCTCAAACTCCTCTCCTTATCCCTTTCTGCTTTGTACTGGACTGATGAAGCCACTGTGTGGCGAAACGTTTCCTTAATATAGATTCGCATACGTTGCATAAGTGTCTCAATCTTCTGGCTGAACTTGGTACCGGCAATAGTCACAAGGCTAAACATCCAAGAAGTCACAATTTTAGTCAGGTGAACACCTGTTAATACCTTTGAGTAGCCACAGGTATTTTTATTTTAAGGCGAGTATAATAGCATTTAAAATTTAGTTTATATAAAACATCACAATTGTTTTAATCCCACATAAAAGTTTGGGTGTTTATACATGTAAAGTGTACACATGTTTATCGAATGTGCGAGCGTGCACACAGTGTGTGTGTGCGCATCTAAGATGCGTGTATAAATTTATCATGTGATTGTGTGTGTTTGCTCACAGCTGTGTTTGCGGGGCTCGAGCCCTCCCCCATCTCTCTTTCGTAGGTGTCTGTGTTTGTCTGTCTCCGTTCGTCTGGAAATAAATGGTATAAAATACCGACACAATGGAAATATAAACACACATGAGTATAATGCGATCCTATATTGAAAACGTTTCGCGAAACGTTGTCAATGAAGGATCACATTATACTGCATGTGTGTTTATATTTCCACTTCGTCCGTCTGCTGGCGACCACAACCATCAGGATTGTCGTCTTCTAGGTACTAAATATTTTCCAAGGTTCAAATCTGTTCCGGAGTTCAAGTCTCTTAAAAGAAATACATTCACCATCCTAGAATTCTAAAGTTTTTTTTACAAGTTGTCAATAACACACTCGGGTGTTGATCTAACCTATCATTCCCTTGCTCATTCTTCCTGCTCCCTCGGCTATTTCTTTCTTCTCCCTGTTCCCTCCACTACCACCACTTCGTTATATGCTCCTTTTCACATGTGGCACATTTCAACTGTTACAAATAGTTGGCCACAAGGGGCATATTTCTGCTTATTCTTCTTACATTTGGAAACGTGTGGCATATTTTACGTCCATCTTACCTCCGTATCACACACACAAACACACACACACACTTTCATCATACCCTCGTTAATCAGTCATGGTAACAGGTGGGGGAAGGGAAGGCTTGAGTTTGCATTTGTCAGTATATTTAAACTATCTCAGTAACACAGGCGGTAAAAAATGTGACTAGCTTAAATAATCTCACGAGAGGATTAATAGCGTTTGTTTGGTAGAGTTTTATCTCGAGTGCCTCAGCTCGTGGATTAAATACTTTAATATTTAATTAAAACAGCCAGGAAATACTGCATTATTTACAAGTTAATATTATAGTAGTTTTTAATATACCGTATGAAACCGTCAGACTTGTAAATTCTATGAATTATGAAGAGCATTAGAGAGTGACTTCTAAAATCCCCTTTTGTGTACTGCATCGTAAATTGTGTTGACAAGTGTTCGAAATTATTATGCTGGTAAGTGTTCATAGTAATTATGTTCGCAAATGTTCATAATAATAGTGCTGTTAAGTGTTCATTGTAATTTTTTTGCTACGTGTAGCTCGGTATTTTGTTGACAAGTATTGCTAGTAATTTTCCCTGACAACTTAAGCCACATCTGCAATATTAATAGTTTCAACACACACAGAAACCTCTTCTAACTATAATTAGTTCTAATAATTATTACTACTATTGTTGTATCCTGTCGTATATTAAAAGACGAACACTATTCGCTCTAACGCTGTGTGTTCCCAACAAGACTGCAGTTAACACTGACGCTACACCACCTCACTACTCTCAATTGCATTCTTTCTTCTTAGTAACCCATCTACTTTCACTCTGGTTCATTCTCCTAAGATCTAAGTCATTTTCTCGCATTTTTTCTGCTATTTTTTTCAATTTACGTTATTAAGGTTAGGATAGAATGTCACATGTTAATAAAAGTTAAGTAATTATAACATACCACAATGCTAATACATGAAGCATTACGGGGCCAGGAGCTGTAAATCGACCTATGCAACCATAATTAGGCAAGTACATCCATACAATCTTTGAATGACCGAACAGAAAATGGGGCCCACTGAGCGCACTCTTAAAATAGTCAGAAATCACTGTTCAAAGCTCTTTAAACACTCACCTCACTGTCTTAGCCACAGTGAATGGCTATAACTGACTATAATTTTTAAAGGGGTGGACCGGTAAGCCAGCGGAAGGCCTCGGTCAGATGACCAAAAGTTCCAATGGCGGGTCATCTGACTTCGTCAGGAAACGCTTGTCCTGTTTTCTGACGAATCTTACCTAACCTAACCACAGTGAAATGCTGACTTTAAGAGGACGGACTGTTGACTGGGGGTATATAGCATTAAATTTTTTTTTTTAATTTCAGTCAACTTAAAGTCTTTGTATATAAAGAAATATACTGTAGTATATTCAACATTAACTGTTTTGTTATACAACGGTGACAATATATTCAAACATTACAAAGAGGCCATATTATATGAAGAGAGAGTTGGCTTTAATCCCTATTTTAGGATGAAGTATCATTGACTGGTGAGGCGCAGGTTACATGCAGCCTGGATGAGCCTCGTGTAGTCGATAGGCTTTAAACCCCATTAAACAACCACCAGTGTGGGCCAGTGTGAATGTCCACAAGTATGTTAAGTATGGACTGTTTCGGGTGACTGATCTTGTAGGTGTGTGTGTGTGTGTGTGTGTGTGTGTGTGTGTGTGTGTGTGTGTGTGTGTGTGTGTGTGTGTGTGTGTGTGTGTGTAGGTACTCACAAACATGATGTCCCAAACAGTAACTCTTCCTCGTATACTCACCTGAAAATAATAAGAAAAATATAATATTTAGTATTTTTGTGTGTTTTTTTTTATAAAAATATAACTGTTTCAAGCATGATTTCTAACAATAATTGACAACCTGATAAACAAAATGTCCAGCAATTAACAACAATTACCAACTCTCTCTCTCTCTCTCTCTCTCTCTCTCTCTCTCTCTCTCTCTCTCTCTCTCTCTCTCTCTCTCTCTCTCTCTCTCTCTCTCTCTCCGAGTCACACACACATACAGAGATATGAATCGACTCGTGCAACCACATGTAGGCAAGTACAGGTGGGTGGTGGTTGGTGGTGGTAGTGGGTGTAGGTGGGTGGTAGTGGGTGACGTTAGTAGTGGTTGATAATGGGTGGTGGTGGTGGTGAGGAGATGGTGGTGGTGGGTGGTGGATGATGGTCGTGGTGGGTGATGGTGTGATGGTGGTGGTGTGTGATGGTGGTGGTGTGTGATGGTGGTGGTGGTGTGTGGTGGTGGTGTGATGGCGGTGAGTGATGGTGACGGTGAGTGATGGCGGTGGGTGAAGTTGGCGGCGGGTGATGGCGGCGGTGAGTGATGGTGGCGGTGGGTGAAGTTGGCGGTGGGTGAAGTTGGCGGTGGGTGAAGGTGGCGGCGGGTGAAGTTGGCGGTGGGTGAAGTTGGCGGTGGGCGAAGATGGCGGTGGGCGAAGGTGGCGGCGGGTGAAGTTGGCGGTGGGTGATGGTGGCGGTGGGTGATGGTGGCGGTGGGTGAAGGTGGCGGTGGGTGAAGGTGGCGGTGGGTGAAGGTGGCGGCGGGTGAAGCTGGCGGTGGGTGAAGCTGGCGGTGGGTGATGGTGGCGGTGGGTGATGGTGGCGGTGGGTGATGGGTGATGGTGGCGGTGGGTGAGTACAGGAATAGGGGCAGAGGATCCGCGAGGCAGGACAAAACAGAAGCTAGTGAGGACCTGCCGTCCTGGGATCCGCTATGAAACACTCATTAAGAAGCGCTCAAGATTTTCCGACCCTGATTACACCCTGGGAACCATTCATGTCCTCAAGGACGACTCCTTCCCTCCTTCCTCTTCCTCTTCTTCAGTCGTCTCTCTCATCCAATCGCTTGCCTCCACCTACTCCTCCTCCACCTACTACTCCTCCACCTACTACTCCTCCACCTCCTCTCTTTCATTTTGTTCCATTTCTTCCTCTTCCTCCTCTTCTTTTCCCTCTTCTTGCTGCCCCACCTCCTGCTGCCTCATCTCCGGGTTCTTGTGGTTCACCAGCCTGCCTCACTGTCTGACTGTCGCTGCCTCTCGGAACATCAGCATTTCTTTCTATTTCGTCCTCCGATCCTTATTGATTCAGAGACGCAGTTGAAATTTTTGAAGATTGACGTTGGGTGTTCTTTGTGGATGGTAGATAAGGAAGGAGGGGTGTGGATGGGGGTGTGGATGGGGAAGGAGGGGTATGGATGGGGAAGGGTGTGGATGGGGAAGGGTGTGTGGATGGGGAAGGAGGGGTGTGGGTGGGGAAGGAGGGGTGTGGGTGGGGAAGGAGGGGTGTGGGTGGGGAAGGAGGGGTGTGGATGGGGAAGGGTGTGGATGGGGGTGTGGATGGGGAAGGAGGGGTGTGGATGGGGAAGGAGGGGTGTGGTTGGGGAAGGAGGGGTGTGGTTGGGGAAGGAGGGGTGGGGGTGGGGAAGGAGGGGTGTGGATGGGGAAGGAGGGGTGTGGATGGGGAAGGAGGGGTGTAGATGGGGAAGGGTGTGGACGGGGAAGGGTGTGGATGGGGGTGTGGATGGGGAAGGGTGTGGATGGGGAGGAGGGGTGTGGATGGGGAAGGAGGGGTGTGGATGGGGAAGGAGGGGTGTGGATGGGGGTGTGGATGGGGAAGGAGGGGTGTGGATGGGGAAGGAGGGGTGTGGATGGGGAAGGAGGGGTGTGGATGGGGAAGGAGGGGTGTGGATGGGGAAGGAGGGGTTTGGATGGGGAAGGAGGGGTGTGGATGGGGAAGGAGAGGTGCGGATGGGGAAGGAGAGGTGTGGGTGAGGAACGAGGGGTGTGGATGGGGAAGGAAGAGTGGATTAGGAAGATCATGTATCAGGGCCGTGGTTTGTGCACTATGAGGTAGGTTAGGTACTGCTCGACCAAACACTGGTGTGCCTAGTGCGTACAATAGTGTACCATCCAGCACTGGTAGTTGGTGTGGCAACCCGCCCTCGCAAAGTCTATGTAGATTTCCCCGCATTCGCTTTCTGGCAAAATTCTTTATTTAATTTGCTGATGTTAGGTTAGGTTCGGTTTGGCTAGTTCAGATATTCCTCTGGCAACCAAAATTGACCATGAGAGATGATGCAGATTTGACTCAGTAGTGTGAATGTCTCTGTCACCAGATGTCTCTCGCAGTTTGCTTTTTGTGTTTTAAAATTCGTCTCCCACTGTTCCTAAATACTACTTTTTTCGGTTTATTCTTTTTTTTACGATTTATGTTTCTTTAGCTTTTAAGTCTACTCACGTGCAATTCTGACCATCTTTGGTCAAATCGCTTTTTTTTTTATCTTCTTACAGTTGGCTTAACCTAATCTAACCCAACATAAATAAATTATGTGGGGACACAAATTATATTTTTAATTGTTAAACCCATGTGGGTCATTCAGCACAAGATGTGGGAGGCTCGATCCTCCGTCTGCTAAGCGCGATACAGACGCGCTTTGTATTTGTACTAGATTAAGGGAAATGCAAAAATTATTAGTTTAGCATTCTGAAGGCTGGCAACATTTTGCACAACCCTGGGTGAAGGTTCCAGCATTCATGTTTTTAAACGACTGTGTATCATGTTTGGAATATTCTTGCATTTCCTGGGTTGCGGGTATTTGCATTTATTCCCTTTTGTTGTTCCTGAGTTTCCCTTTCTGCATATTCCCCTTTGACAATTTCCGTTTTGTTTTCAGTGAGTTGGGCTGTTTCTCTCTCGCTATGTTTCCTCCGATTCTGATATTTCATTTTCCTGTGGTGTTATCTCCTTTATTTTCTCTCTTATTCCTTCATCTCTGTTTTGTTTAGTTTCAGTTGTATTGGTGTTATAATGTGCATCTGTTTATTTCTTGTGTTAGAAATTCATATTCTGCTCTGTATAATACTGTTGCTTATTTTCTAATTAATATGTTTTAATGGAAAACGTTTATTAAAACCATTATTAAGTTTCACCGTATATATGTTACCTAACTTACATATGCAATGATAATTTAAGTTTTTCAATCATTTTTTTTATTTGCATCATCGCAGTCACCGGCTTTGAAGCACTAGTCACTGCCTTTTTTCTTTGCATACAGTTATGCATTTCCTCAACTTTTATATATTTATTTCTGAAAATCAAGCTTGTGAAAAAAGTACAGGATATTAGATAAAATTCTAGTGAGAGTGGCCGGTGTGGAAAATACTGTATATATTTTCCAGAAATACAGTAGTTATATGTAAATAGATGGCCATACTGTATTTAATAATATTTATGTCATAGAAAACGGAAAGCCTGCGTCTGCACAGAAGACAGTTGACATTTTTGTTTCTGAATTGAGTAACAGACATTAGTAATGGGAAGAATTTTTCGTGCTCCAGAAGTTAAATTTGGGCTAACACCTCTCAAATAGGAGGCGAAATTGTTGGATGTCCATTCCTGCATAACTTGAGATATCAGGCGACTGGACAAGACAGCTCCAGGAACCTCAGATAAGCTATATAGATTTGTGTTAGAATTCTGGCCAGTATTATTTTCATAAATTTAGTTAGAATGAGATTTTCTGAGTATGATACACATTAATCTCCAGTCAAATTGGTGAGTAAGATTAAGATATTCTCTTTCTGTTATGAATATGTGTATATATATAATCATTTATTATTTTGAATATACAGTCCACAAATTTATATATTTACCAGCATTCCCGATGATGAATATTTCATTTGTAATAGGTCCAGAGCAACTTGTGGATATGACAGTGGTAGGTATCGAAGGGGGACATTTTTTGCGACCTAGGTGTCCCAAATTCCCACTTGTCTAACTGATAAATAATAATTATCTTTGTTCATTTACTGTTATGTACATAATGATACATTCAGATAAATGTAATTTTCCACAGCCAGTATACCAGGTACCTGGAGATGAATTCTGGATGGAAGTTTTCCTTCCAGAATTCACCTACTGAAGTCCAGTACTACCAGATAGAATAAGACACCGCAATAGCCCAGTTGACCAGGCAAGCACCAGACGAATCTGGCCCAAGGCCGGGCTCTGGGAACAGAAAAATTCTCGGAACTCAACAAAGATGAGGTATAAACCCACTCTCAAGGCAGTAATTTCCAGCTATGTTATTTACTGTCCACTAGTTAAAATACTTGTTTAGGCTTATCTGGGGAATTTGTGGAATGGGGTCTGGTATTTATAATGGTAAGGAAAATGGTTCTTGACGCGAGTTCTGTTGTACGATGATCATCATAGTACCTTTAAAACTGAAATATAGTGATCCCAAGGCTTAAGACATTACTGAACGTTTAGTGACAATTCATGAACTAAGGATAGTCAACAAACCTTATGACGATCATGATAAGCAGTAGCAACAGCAGGCCGCCGTCACCGCAGCAGCAGCAGCAACAGCAGCACCAGCACATAGCAGCAGCACACAGCAGCAGCAGCACACAGCAGCAACAGCACACAGGAGCATCAGCAGCACACAGCAGCAGCAGCAGCAACACAGCAGCAGCAGCAGCAGCAGCACACAGAAGCAGCAGCAGCAGCACACAGAAGCAGCAACACAGCAGCAGCAGCAGCACACAGCAGCAGCAGCAGCAGCAGCAGCAGCGCACAGCAGCAGCAGCAGCACACAGCAACAGCAATTAGTTTAATATCTTTATGCACCCCATACCCATCCTGTGGGCAGTAGTCAAAAGATTACAGAGGTACACAATGGGTCCAGGAACAGCAGCAGCACACCTCAGGAGAGCCTGGCATTGCCAGGCTAGATCATGTCCCCAGAGTCATGCTATTACTATTACGTGGCCTAGTTTTACAATACACACTAAACACCCTCACTGTCTGGCCAGTTTAAGGTGTGATTGGTCAGGGCGATGATGGAAGGTTTGGGGTGATAATGAAGTGAATACTCTTGCTCGGGTTATGGTGGCTCTAATAGAAAGTGGAGACTTATACCAACTAAGAGAGGTAGGTTGTAATTAGGGAAAACTTCATGACAGGAGACCTATCAATCTATATTGAAGTTACCTCCCAGAAAAACTTATTGGTTTGTGGCGATACTGCATATCTCAGATGAACATACGAAAGCAAAATCGCGTTTTAATGCTTTTGTTAAAAAAAAAAAAGATAGCTACGGAGAATAAAGTTCTGATAGAGTGAAAAGCTGTTGAAGATGTATAAGCAGTGAGGCGGCGAATAAAATTATGAAGTAAAAAAAAATAAAATAAAAGGTATTTCAGTGGGATACAAATCCAGCCTTTGTCCACCGATGATTTTTTTTTATTCGCCGGTATTCTCCCGGTCCGGGTCTTTTCCAAGTAGTGGTGACCCGGCCTTGCCTCCCTATCTGGGGAGTGTCTCGAGACGTAAGTCTCCCATGGGAGGAGGTACAAGTACCCCCTCATCTTTGGGACCAACTGTCCCCAGGCCTAGCCACATTCCCCGCCCTCACGGGGCTCGCAGGGAGAAGCTAGGCCTCTGGTCTGCCATCTGCCCCGCCCCAAAGGGGCTCGTGGGGATGGCAGTCTTATCCACCGATGATGTTTGAGCGCGTCACAAGGTGCGACCGTGGACACTGCCACCAAGCGAACACATAGATATTCTACCGAGAGTAATGAAGAAAAGCCAGGGGGAGAACAAGCTATTTTTGTGACAACACTTCGTTCTGCGACGTACTTATTTAATAAAGCTTTACATACATCAAAACGCTGTAGCTAACAGCTTCTTCACTATCGGTCAGGTGACCAACCTGTCAATAGATTTATTATGTCTGGAGAACATCTACATAGACAACATTAAGACAGCAGTGTTACGCAGCATTGTCTGTAGAATGAAAATAATCTTTAAAACTGTGTCCGAAGTTTCGACAGTCACTTAGTATATCTGTTGTATACACATGCGCGCACACACAAGTTTGCTGATGATGTAAAACTAACGAGAAGATTAAGAACAGGAGAGGAGAGTGATAAATCCAGGAGACTTCGATTACAGATGTGCTCAAACATGTGGCTTCTCGTCATATACAAGGTCATGGGATTGTAGTGGAGGGAGCAGACCGGACACACTACAACATGAGACAAGAGAAGCTACTAACATCAGAGTGAAAAGGACCTAGGCGTGAATATAACACCTAGCACATCGTTGGAATTGCACTGCAACATGCAGTGGCAAATGCAAGATAAGCAAACCTCAGGATAGTATTCAAGAGCTCGAACAGAGAATTCTTCAGAACATTATCCATGACTTACGTTAGGCCAATTATTGAGTACGCGGAACCAGCATGGAGTTCACACCTTGTCGCGCACATAAAGAAACTGGAAAATGCACAAAAGTTTGCAGTTACGCTGAAATAAAAAAAAATGAGAGGAATCCACTATGAGGTGAGGTTAAAGGAAGTGAACCTGACGACTTCAGAGGAGAGTCGGACGAAGACACACACATGAACCATAGGGATGCAGGGTAATATTTTAGTCGCAGTGTGGTTCATAAGTTTTTTTTTTATTTTTTATTTAAAGTATACAGTTTACATGCATATCACACATTGACGTAATCACAATACATGAAACCATTTATAAGAAAACATCCTTGTAACTAACGGATGACAACTTACCCCTGAACATACATAATAAAAATGCCACTAGCAAATTCATACAATGTTTCAAGAGTAGACATCGTAAGGCCGACAAGGCCAAAAGTCAGTGATGCCGTTCAAATGGTACAAGTAGCAGGGGCCAGGAGCTAAGTATCGACCCCCGCAAACACAAGTTGTTGAGCACAGAGCATTGAGTATATACATTACAGTCATTACTACACACACACACACACACACACACACACACACACACACACACACACACACACACACACACACGCACAGATAATGAACAGAATTTGTGGGGATTATAAACTATGTTGACAAAACTTCCTCTTGCCCGACAGGTCAGTCTAAACATTGTACTTGACATGTGACCTGACTAAAACTTCACAACATTCCCACGCTCATTGGGTAGGGTCATTTACGAGGTCACATTTCAGCCTTATAAGTCTTCTGTTGTCCTATTATTTTCTGTTCCTTGATGTGAGAAATCATGAAAACGCTTGGAATATTCCTATTTTTCACTGTGGTTATTTTACATATTAATATATCACCTGTTTCCTGTGATCTTATTGCAGTATTATATATTATATAAGGTTGTAGGTTGGTAGACAGCAACCACCCTGTAAGTACCACTGTCCTGCCAAATGAGCGTAAGACAGAAACCTGTATTTGTTTTACATGCTGGCAGGAGTGCTTATGTCTTATTTTCCTATCTCATAAACACACAAGATAACAGGTATATCTTGCTACTTTTACTTACAATTAGGTCACACTACATATGCATGTACATATTTTTGTATATACACTCATCTGAATTTTCTTTGGTTTTTCTTAATAGTTCTTGTTCTCATTACTTTCTTTTCATATCCACGGGGAAGTGGAATAAGAATTTTTCCTCCGTAAACCATGGGTATTGTAAAAGTCAACTAAAATGCCGGGAGCAATGGGCTAGTAACCCCTTTTCCCGTAGAGCTTGCTAAAAATAAAAAGAAGAAAACCTTTAAGTTGGGATGTTTGAATGTGCGTGGATGTAGTGCAGATGACAAGAGAGATGATTGCGGATGTTAATAATGGAAAGAAGATGGATGTCCTGGCTCTAAGTGAAACAAAGCTGAAGGGGGTAGGAGAGTTTCAGAGGGAAGAAATAAATGGTATTAGGTCAGTGGTTCTAAATGAGTTCGAGCTAAGGAAGGAGTAGCAATAATGTTAAAGAATCAGTTATGGGAAAAAAAAGAGGGAATATAAATATATAAATTCGAAGATTATGTGGAGTAAAATAAGGGTTGGATTTGAAAAGTGGGCTATAAATAGGTTAAAAAGCCTAGGGAACGAATGGATTTAACAGTTTAAAAGAGAATAGGAGAATTAATAGACGGGGGGAACTTTTTGAGGAACTGTTAAATGATGAAGAGAGAGAGGAAGTAATTTCATGCATTGGCAAGGGAAGTATAATATCTTTTAGGAGCGAAGAAGAGCAGGATGTGAGTGTAGGGGAGATGTTTGAGGCATTAAGTAGAATGAAAGGGGATAAAGCAGCTGGAACCGATGGGATCATGACAGAAATGTTAAAAGCAGGGGGGGGATATAGTGTTGGAGTGGCTGGTACTTTTGTTCAATAAATGTTTGAAAGAAGGGAAGGTACCTAGGGATTGGCAGAGAGCATGCATAATTCTCTTTTATAAGGAAGAGAGGGACAAAAGAGATTGTAAAAATTATAGTGGGATAAGTTTGCTTATCCCACTCTGGTAGGGTTATTATTGAAAGAATTAAAGGCGTGACAGAGATCAGGATTGCAGATGAATGGGTAGGGGATGTGTACATCAAGTTTTTACATTGAAGCATATAAATGAACAATATTTAGATAATGTAGGGATGTTTTCATTGCATTTAGGGATTTACAAAAGGCATATATTAGGGTGGACAGGGAAGCAATGTGGCAGATGTTGCAAGTGTATGGAATAGGTAGTAATTTACTAAATGCTGTAAAGAGTTTTTGGGGGGATAGTGTGGCTCAGGTTAGGGTGTGTAGGAGAGAGGGAGACTATTTTCCAGTAAAAGTAGGCCTTAGACAGGTGTGTGTGTGTGTAATGTCACCAAGGTTGTTTAACATATTTAAAGATGGAGTTGTATAAAACAGTAAATGATAGAGTGTAAAGTAAAAGGACACAAGTGCAACTAATGTGACACTTAATTGTGGCAACGTTTCGCTCTCCAGGAGCTTTGTCAAGCCGTTATATATATAACGGCTTGACAAAGCTCCTGGAGAGCCAAACGTTGCCACAATAAAATGTCACATTAGTTGCACTTGTGTCCTTTTAACTTTACATATTGTCGGTAATTCTACCAACATATATAAATGCTAGGGTGTTGGAGAGAGGGATGGGATTAAATTATTGGGAATCAAATACAAAATGGGAGTTGATAGTTACTTTTTTACTGAAGATACCGTGCTTTTGAGAGATTCTAAAGAGAAATTGCAAAGGTTAGTGGACGAGTTTGGGAGGGTTTATAAAGAAAGTTGAAAGTGAACATACATAACCTTAAGGTGATGAGGTTATCAAACGAGTAAAGAAAAACTGGATATCACACTGGAGGGAGGGAGTATGGAAGTAGTAAATGTGCTCAGATATTTGGGAGTAGATTTATCAGCAGATGGGTTCATGTATGACGAGATAAACCATAGAACTGATGAAGGAAAAAAGGCGAGTGGTACACTGAGGTGCTTGTGGAGACAAAAAAAAAACCGTTATCCATGGAGGCAACGAAGGGAATGTATGACAGTAGAGTGGTACCAACACTTACATGGGTGTGAAGCATGGGTTGCTAATGGTGCAGCGAGGAGGCGGGTGGAGGCAGTGGAGATAACGTGTGTGAGATCAATGTGTGGTGTTAATATTATGCAGAGAATTCGTAGTTTGGAAATTAGGAGGTGTGGAGTTACAAAAAGTATAATTTAGAGGGCTGAAGAGGGGTTACTAATGAGTTGGCTTGGTCATTTAGAGAGGTGGAGCAAAATAGAATGACTTGGAGGATGTATAAATATGTAGTGGAGGGGAGGAGGGGGTAAAAGAGGTTTTGTGTGCAAGGATCCTGGACATGCAGTAGGCATGAGAGAGCGTATCAGGTAGGAATGAATGGAGACGAATGGTTCTTGGGACTTGAACTGTTGGAATGTGAGCAGTGTAATATTTTGTGAAGGGATTCAGGGAAACTGGTTACCCGGACTTGAGTCCTTGAGGTATTAAGTATAATGCCTGCACTTTAAAGGAGGGGTTAGAGATATCTAAACTGATATCTGGGCACCTCTGCAAGAGTGATTTGTGTGTGAATGATGGCGAAAGTGTTTCTTTATTGGGTCACCCTGCCTCGGTGAGAGACGGCCGGCGTGTTAATGCCGTGCCGAATAGGTAAAACTTGCCATTTTGCTTTAAATAGCAAAGCTCTTCTTGCCGAATAAGGCAAGCGAAAATTTGTGTATGCAATGATTTCGCAAAACTCATTCTGAACCTAACGAAAAAAATATATTTCATTGTGCTTATTATTAAATTATTACAAACTTACCTAAAATATATTTAGTTGGATTAGGCTAAATTAAATTGTGCTTCTTATAATAAGGTTAGGTAAGTTTTCTAAGGTTCTTTTGGTACAAAATTATTAATTTTTACATTAACATAAATGAAAAAATATATCTTCAAAGGTATAAGAGAAAATTTTAGAAAGGACTTAATTTTAAACGAGTTCTTGGTAAATGACCAATTTTACCTATTCGGCACGACATCATATATATATATATATATATATATATATATATATATATATATATATATATATATATATATATATATATATATATATATATATGGTTCCAGCCCTTGTTCAAAAATACTATGATATATAGCCTCGCCAAGAGAAAATTAGTGGACCTCAGGATAAACAGAGTAGGTTTCTTTTTGAAAAGCAACTGATTCACAAATTAGCTAGGTTACTGTGTTCTCTTGTAAGTACATCCTAGAAATATACGCTAACATGTAAATTAAAAGAATTCATTTGGCTCTCGTTGATTGGTTTTTGCATGTTGCCAAAGGGAATGTTTATTGGGAACGCGAGGAAACGTAATTGAAACAACGGAATTTGGTAGGGGTGGTGCAGGTAGGGTCGAGGCCACCCACCATGGTGGTACACTGCCTCGTGTTTTAGTCAGGGTCGAGGCCACCCACCATGGTGGTGGTACACTGCCTTGTATTTTAGTCAGGGCTGAGGCCACCTCCACCACGTACCAACGTGCCTCGTGTTTGAGTCAAGGTGGAGGCAGGGTTGAGGCCACCACCACGTTGGTACATTGCCTCGTGTTTTAGTCAAAATGGAGGCGACCTCAACTACGTTGGTACACTGCCTCGTGTTTTAGTCAGGGTGGAGGAAGGGTTGAGGCCACCCACCATGGTGGTACACTGTCTTGTGTTTTAGTCAAGGTTGAGGCCACCTCCACCACGTTGGTACACTGCCTCGTGCTGCCATTATTTCAGTGCTGAAGTCTACGAGCTCAGGCTGACAGATTTCAACACTATGTATATAGCTCATCCTGTCTAATGGATTATGAATGGAAATACAGTTAGGTTTTGTTCCCATATGTAACTATCATAGAGAATAGTTTAACAACCTGGTCTCAGACCGAGCCGCGGGGGCGCTCACCTCCGAAACCCTCTCCAGGTATACTCCATGTATCCAGTTTTGCTAAAACAAAGAAAACAATCAATCAATAAATTTTCAATATTTTCGGAAATGCTTTTTGATTTGCATGCTGGGTTATTTACCGATTATTTTCACAGTGTATCTTCAGGATTATCTTCACCGGCAAATACTACAGACACTCCCAACATATTACAGAATATCTCTAGGTTGACATTAAATTACCAAAGGGTTCAACGTACACAGGATTCCTCAACGATTACAGAGCAGCACACCCTGAACTATGTGACAAAGAATGTCTTAGCCTCCAAGAATAAATTCAATAAATTAAGCATTCAATTTATATCACTGAATTATTCTCTTATCAACAAAAAATTATTTTTCAATCTTGCGATTGCCGTATATACTGGAGCCGTTATGTTAACTTCACTGGATCTTAGATAAAACTCCGCAGGCGGTTATATACATCTACATAAATTATTTCATATTTCAGAGATCCTGTTAAAATCTCACAGCAATATATTTTATGTTCTTAATAAAAGGAATGCTTCTACACATTACAATTGAATTTACTTAAGTATGACATGAATCCCTTAATCTCGAGTAAAACAATTACCCGCAACGATCTGCTGTTACTGTGTTGTAATAACAATTATGACCCTAATGGGCAATGATTATTGCAACTGTGTGGCTGTATTTAAAAAAGTAATGACTATAATATATAGTCAAGTAAAATATACAACAACTGCAGTAACATCCCAGGCGAGCCGAAGCCTCGTTACGTGGGTAGCTGCTATAATTGCACCTCACCTGGGCAGGTGGAAGGATCCTTCATCTGCATACATATATATATGCAAGACAAGACAAGGGGAGGGGGTGGAAATCTTTAGCTCAAGTACTTTCACACTTCTCAGTGCGTCGTCAGGAGCTGTGCAATGTTGCAAGAGAGCAACTAAAGCAGGGAGAGTTCTCAGAGTAACGGATGTATCACAGGCCACGGTTACCCTTAGAATGTGGCTAGTGGTCAGTGTCAACTCCACCCTACCACCATTCCTCTACTCCCCATATGGGGTACGAGGGTTTCTGAGATGTCAAATATAAAATCATAAGATATAATAATTAGCCCCAAGCTTTTTCTAGCCGTTTATAACAGGTCATGTGGTATGAGAAAATACGTTTCCCGTTGGATACTAAACACATTGATTGCTATTAAATGCAACCTTTTTAAATAAAAGGAATAGAATGTGCTATTTGTCCGTTTAAATGTCCTGCTCTGAGGTACTCGAATGTTCTACTGAAGTACTCAGAAGTATCTCTTCCTAAATATTGTCTACTATTCTTCTCAGTGTCGGTTAATATGCCTTACTTGGGAATCTTCTATGCCTTTCGGATAATATTTCTATGATCTAAATTTCTAATTTCCATTAATACCCTTTAACATCTCCTTATGTTATCTCGTAATCTTGTGTGCTTGTCACTGTATGGTACACTAACAGCTAAACGCGTTATATAACCATTCACAACCGACGTGGTATGAAGTTTTGGTGTAGACACTGGTCGGGCGTCAACAATCCATCAATCCACCTGACATAATGAACAATCCTGTGATTTTGTGTAGCACTGTTGTTTAAGATTGTGTACAATGGATTCTAGTAAATAGCTATCGAACTTGTATAACCCATAATTTGAGTTATATACTGTATTCCTTCCATGTTTCAAGAGGGAAGATTGAATGTTTCTTTCCTTGACAGAACTGTTTGGTACAAAAATCTGGGCAACATCCCATTCCGGTGGGTGATTACATGAACTAACGTGGTTAAAGATAGCATTTATGTTGGGCTATTCTGGCTTCCAGAAATTTATCTGTTTGACCAATATATGAGAGAGGACACTGAATACATGGGACCTTGTAAACCCCATCAACTTTCTTGGGGGTGTGTTTTTAATCAGTCTTTGTTTCACAGTCCCTGTGTTTTTGAAAGCCAGGTTTATATTGATCTTTTTTAATGCCTCACGCAGGCAAACCAGATTCTCATGGTATGGTAAAACTAGTACATTTTTACCTGATGACGCACTGAGAAGTGTTAAAATACTTGAGCTAAAGATTTCGCTCCCACCCTCCGTGGCTTCTCTTGTATAGTTAAGATCGCCCGTCTGCGACTGTTTGCATGCATGCATATATATATATATATATATATAAATATATATATATATATATATATATATATATATATATATATATATATATATATATATATATATATATATATATAAGGAATTGGTGTCCGCAAGTCATCACAGATTGCGCTACCTCCTTTTCTGTCCTCATGTATTGCATCCAGAGGGCTTGTAGCAGAGATTCTCCCTGAACATCTTAGGGACAAGATTGGAGTCCAGGACCAAAAGTTCATTGACGGAGCCATGATCTGGGATAATCTAACGGGCTCTGAAACCAGACCTGCTCCCCCCAACAACTACAAACAATTTCACTGGGATAGTCCAATAGTGGAAAATATAGCCTCAACAATGCTTCAGAGTGTGTCAGGGAAAGATAGAGCCTGCCTCCTGGCAGTGAGAGCCCCTCATGCAGGGGATTTTCTGTTGGCTGTTCCCAACTCCAGCCTTAGCACACGCCTCGACCCACAGACCATCCGCATCGGTGTTGCCCTTCGACTTGCCGCCCCTATTCTCGCCGAACACAGGTGTATTTGTGGCAGTGAAGCAGCAGACCGATTCGGGTACCACGGTCTTGTGTGCCGTAAATCCGAGAAGGTTAATAACATTATCAAGAGGAGCCTCACAACAGCCGGATGCCCAGCAGTAAGGGAGCCACCCCAGCTATGCAGATCGGATGGCAGCCAGAAGCGTCCAGATGGTATCATCCTTCAAGCCTGGACAGATGGGAAGCAGGTGGTGTGGGACTATACATGTGCATCTACCTTGGCTGATACCTACCTCCAAAACACCAGGGAGGAAGGAGGGGCAGCTGCCAGTTTCAGAAAGTCCCAAAAGTCTAGAAAATATTGAATATTTGCCCATCATTATATGTTTGTTCCCATAGGCTCAGAGACCCTTGGCTCATGGAGAAGAATGCATCTAAATTCCTTAAGGAGCTGGGAAGAAGACTCATCACGGTAACTAGGGATCCCAGGGCAGCTAGTTTTCTGTTCCACCGGCTGTTCAAAAGGGTAATGCCTGCTGTATTTTGGGCACACGCCCCAGCTCTGAGGAGCTGGATGAGATTTTCACCTTATAATCGGTGATACACACGTAACAACATGTACCGTATATGCCACCTTTATATCAATAATGTATATGTATATATATCTTTCTTTCAACACACCGGCCATATCCCACCAAGGCAGGGTGGCCCAAAAAGAAAAACGAAAGTTTCTCTTTTAAATTTAGTAATTTATACGGGAGAAGAGGTTACTAGCCCCTTGCTCCCATATATATATATATATATATATATATATATATATATATATATATATATATATATATATATATATATATATATATATGTCGTGCCGAATAGGCAGAACTTGCGATCTTGGCTTAAATAGCAACGTTCATCTTGCCATATAGGACAAGCGAAAATTTGTGTATGCAATAATTTCGCCAAAATCATTCTGAACCTAACGAAAAAAATATATTTCACTGTGTTTGTTTAGTATTAAATTATTGTAAACAAATCTGAAATATATATAGTTGGGTTAGGCTAACATAAATTGTTCTTGTTATAATGAGGTTAGGTAAGTTTTCTAAGATTCTTTTTGTGCAAAATTAAAAATTTTTACATTAACATTAATGAAAAAATTATATCTTTAAACGTATAATAGAAAATTTTAGAAAGGACTTAATTTTAAATGAGTTCTTGCTAACTGACCAGTTTTACATATTCGGCACGACATATTATATATATTATACATTAATATATATATATATATATATATATATATATATGTATATATATATATATATATATATATATAGGTTGGTAGACAGCAACCATCCAGGGAGGTACTACCGTCCTGCCAAGTGAGTGTAAAACGAAAGCCTGTGATTGTTTTACATGATGGTAGGATTGCTGATGTCTTTCGTCTGTCTCATAAATATGCAAGATTACAGGTACGTCTTGCTACTTCTACTTACACTTAGGTCATACTACACATACATGTACACGTTTATTTATACACACTCATCTGAGTTTTCTTTGATTTTATCTTAATAGTTCTTGGTCTTATTACTTTTCCTTTTATATACATGGGGAAGTGGAATAAGAATCTTTCCTCCGTAAGCCATGCGTGTTGTAAAAGTCAACTAAAATGCCGGGAACAATAGGCTAGTAACCCCTTTTCCTGTAAAGATTACTAAAGAGAATAATAATAAGAAAATTGTCAAAGTGGGAAGTCTGAATGTGCGTGGATGTTGTGCAGATGATAAGAAAGAGATGATTGTGGATGTTATGAATGAGAAGAAACTGGATGTCCTGGCTTTAAGTGAAACAAAGCTGAAGGGGGTGGGAGAGTTTCAATGAAGAGGAATAAATGGGATTAGGTCAGGGGTTTCAAATAGAGTTAGAGCTAAAGAAGGAGTAGCAATAATGTTGAAGGATAAGCTATGGCAGGAAAAGAGGGACTACAAATGCATAAATTCAAGGATTATGTGGAGTAAAATAAAGATTGGATGTGAAAAGTGGGTTATAGTAAGCGTGTATGCACCTGGAGAAGAGAGAAGTGTAGAGGAGAGAGAGAGATTCTGGGAAATGTTGAGTGAATGCGTGGGGAGTTTTGAATCAAGTGTGAGAGTAATGGTGGTTGGGGATTTCAATGCTAAAGTGGGTAAAAATGTTATGGAGGGAGTAGTAAGTAAATTTGGGGTGCCAGGGGTAAATGTAAATGGGGAGCCTTTAATTGAGCTATGTGTAGAAAGAAATTTGGTAATAAGTAATACATATTTTATGAAAAAGAGGATAAATAAATAAACAAGGTATGATGTAGCACGTAATGAAAGTAGTTTGTTAGATTATGTATTGGTGGATAAAAGGTTGATGGGTAGGCTCCAGGATGTACATGTTTATAGAGGGGCAACTGATATATCAGATCATTATTTAGTTGTAGCTACAGTTAGAGTAAGAGGTAGATGGGAAAAGAGGAAGGTGGCAACAAGTAAGAGGGAGGTGAAAGTGTATAAACTAAGGGAGGAGGTAGTTCGGGCGAGATATAAGCGACTATTGGCAGAAAGGTGGGCTAGTGCAAAGATGAGTAGTGGGGGGGGGGGGGGGTTGAAGTGGGTTGGAATAGTTTTAAAAATGCAGTATTAGAATGTGGGGCAGAAGTTTGTGGTTATAGGAGGGTGGGGGCAGGAGGAAAGAGGAGTGATTCGTGGAATGATGAAGTAAAGGGTGTGATAAAAGAGAAAAAGGTAGCTTACGAGAGGTTTTTACAAAGCAGAAGTGTTATAAGAAGAGCAGAGAATATGGAGAGTAAAAGAAAGGTGAAGAGAGTGGTGAGAGAGTGCAAAAGGAGAGCAGATGAAAGAGTGGGAGAGGCACTGTCAAGAAATTTTAATGAAAATAAGAAAAAATTTTGGAGTGAGTTAAACAAGTTAAGAAAGCCTAGGGAAAGTATGGATTTGTCAGTTAAAAACAGAGTAGGGGAGTTAGTAGATGGGGAGAGGGAGGTATTAGGTAGATGGCGAGAATATTTTGAGGAACTTTTAAATGTTGAGGAAGAAAGGGAGGCGGTAATTTCATGCACTGGCCAGGGAGGTATACCATCTTTTAGGAGCGAAGAAGAGCAGAATGTAAGTGTGGTGGAGGTACGTGAGGCATTACGTAGAATGAAAGGGGGTAAAGCAGCTGGAACTGATGGGATCATGACAGAAATGTTAAAAGCAGGGGGGGATATAGTGTTGGAGTGGTTGGTACTTTTGTTTAATAAATGTATGAAAGAGGGGAAGGTACCTAGGGATTGGCGGAGAGCATGTATAGTCCCTTTATATAAAGGGAAAGGGGACAAAAGAGATTGTAAAAATTACAGAGGAATAAGTTTACTGAGTATACCAGGAAAAGTGTACGGTAGAGTTATAATTGAAAGAATTAGAGGTAAGACAGAATGTAGAATTGCGGATAAGCAAGGAGGCTTCAGAGTAGGTAGGGGATGTGTAGATCAAGTGTTTACATTGAAGCATATATGTGAACAGTATTTAGATAAAGGTAGGGAAGTTTTTATTGCATTTATGGATTTAGAAAAGGCATATGATAGAGTGGATAGAGGAGCAATGTGGCAGATGTTGCAAGTATATGGAATAGGTGGTAAGTTACTAAATGCTGTAAAGAGCTTTTATGAGGATAGTGAGGCTCAGGTTAGGGTGTGTAGAAGAGAGGGAGAATACTTCCCGGTAAAAGTAGGTCTTAGACAGGGATGTGTAATGTCACCATGGTTGTTTAATATATTTATAGATGGGGTTGTAAAACAAGTAAATGCTAGGGTGTTCGGGAGAGGGGTGGGATTAAATTATGGGGAATCAAATTCAAAATGGGAATTGACACAGTTACTTTTTGCTGATGATACTGTGCTTATGGGAGATTCTAAAGAAAAATTGCAAAGGTTAGTGGATGAGTTTGAGAATGTGTGTAAAGGTAGAAAGATGAAAGTGAACATAGAAAAGAGTAAGGTGATGAGGGTATCAAATGATTTAGATAAAGAAAAATTGGATATCAAATTGGGGAGGAGGAGTATGGAAGAAGTGAATGTTTTCAGATACTTGGGAGTTGACGTGTCGGCGGATGGATTTATGAAGGATGAGGTTAATCATAGAATTGATGAGGGAAAAAAGGTGAGTGGTGCATTGAGGTATATGTGGAGTCAAAAAACGTTATCCATGGAGGCAAAGAATGGAATGTATGAAAGTATAGTAGTACCAACACTCTTATATGGATGTGAAGCTTGGGTGGTAAATGCACCAGCGAGGAGACGGTTGGAGGCAGTGGAGATGTCCTGTCTAAGGGCAATGTGTGGTGTAAATATTATGCAGAATATTCGGAGTGTGGAAATTAGGAGAAGGTGTGTTAATAAAAGCATTAGTCAGAGGGCAGAAGAGGGGTTGTTGAGGTGGTTTGGTCATTTAGAGAGAATGGATCAAAGTAGAATGACATGGAAAGCATATAAATCTATAGGGGAAGGAAAGAGGGGTAGGGGTCGTCCTCGAAAGGGTTGGAAAGAGGGGGTAAAGGAGGTTTTGTGGGCGAGGAGCTTGGACTTCCAGCAAGCGTGCATGAGCGTGTTAGATAGGAGTGAATGGAGACGAATGATACTTGGGACCTGACGATCTGTTGGAGTGTGAGCAGGGTAATATTTAGTGAAGGGATTCAGGGAAACCGGTTATTTTCATATAGTCGGACTTGAGTCCTGGAAATGGGAAGTACAATGCCTGCACTTTAAAGGAGGGGTTTGGGATATTGGCAGTTTGGAGGGATATGTTGTGTATCTTTATATGTGTATGCTTCTAAATTGTTGTATTCTGAGCACCTCTGCAAAAGCAGTGATAATGTGTGAGTGTGGTGAAGTGTTGAATGATGATGAAAGTATTTTCTTTTTGGGGATTTTCTTTCTTTTTTGGGTCACCCTGCCTCGGTGGGAGACGACCAACTTGTTGAGAAAAAAAAAAAATTATATATATATATGTCGTGCCGAAGAGGTAAAAACTTGCGATTTTGGCTTAAATAGCAATGCTTCTCTTGCTGAACAAGGTAAGCTAAAATTTTGGTATGCAATAATTTCGCAAAAATCAGTCTGAACCTAACGAAAAAATATATTTCATTGTGTTTATTAAATTATTGTAAACTTACCTAAAATATATTTAGTTGGATTAGGCTAAATTAAACTGCACTTGTTATAATAAAGTTAGGTAAGTTTTCTTAGGTGCTATTGGTACAAAATTATTATATTTTACATTAAGATAAATTAAAAAATATATATATCTTTAAACGTATAAGATAATTTTTTTATAAAGGACTTAATTTTAAATGAGTTGTTTCTAATTGACCAGTTTTACCTATTCGACACACAAATTGTGTGTGTGTGTGTATATATATAACTCAAAGTTGTAATGAACAATTGTCAATGAATAAACATAGCGATAGATGAAGGAAAAGCAGGAGTACAGCTGTGCTCTTGCAGCTACAGAAAAGTAAACATGCACTACACGCGCTCGTGCAAAGAAAAAAGGTCAAGGGTCTTTTGAAAATGCCTCTCAAAAATGATATATAACACACACACACACACGCACGCACACACACGCACACACACGCGCACACACACACGCGCACACACGCACGCGCGCGCGCGCACACACACACACAAACAAAAGCAAACAGCCAGAAAATATGGAAAAATGCCAATGTGATCTCCCATATATACAACGCGGGACAGACAAGAGCCACTGAATTACAGGACAGTATCTTTAACATGCTTACTGTCAAAAGTTCTGAAGAAGATTTTAAGGTGAATGATTTTGAAGCATTTTGGGAGAAGATTTAGGGATGCAAAAATCCTGTCTTAAAATTTTGGCGGATTTCTATGGCAGCCATATAGATAAAACAAGGCAGCGTTGTGCAGTGCAAAAAAAAAAAAGGAAAAAAAATCTGACAGAATAGCACACCAGAGAAAAATCCAAAAATTAGAAGAACAGGCAAAGATAAAAACAATGGTTCAGTTGATAAGGGAATATCTGAAAAAAAAAATATATAAACTAACAGTAAGAAATGAGACAGAATAGGAGAGGAAAATGAAAGGGTTTTCGCAAGAATGATTATTAGAACCGCTATCATAATGAGTTTTATTGTGACTGCTGAAAATGGAATACTAAGGAGATGATGATGAACAAAGGCCGACAGAGGTAAGTTCCAAGGATATCTCAACATGACGCAGATGTGATCAAACAAGTGTCTTTTCGAGTTCAACCTTAACAAGATCATGCGAATTATAAAAAGCCAGGGAAGACCAGACACAGAGTACAAATGGGCTCTGAGAAACTGCAAATATCAGTGGAGAAAAAAGACCTTAGGGTAAATATATCATCATAAATACGTATGAACCGAACTCAGCATATGCAAGATTAGCTTCAGTACACAGCTTCACGAGCAGACACGATAGTCCAAGATGTCAGACAGTGATAGAGATTGAAGTAGACTACTATTAAGTGCACGCAAACACACATAAGAACATAATATAAGAAAGAAGGAACCCTGCAACAGGCCTACTGACCCATGCGGAGCAGGTCCATGTCCCCCCCCCCCGGATTAGCCCAATGACCCACCCAGTCTGGTCACCTCCACTCAAGGAAGGAGCACGGCACCAGACCCAGCAGCACAAGCTAGCCAGGTCCAACTCACACCCACCCACCCACACCCACTCATGTCTTTATCTAACCTATTTTTAAAACTACACAATGTTTTAGCCTCAATAACTGTACTCGGGAGTTTGTTCCACTCATCCACAACTCTATTACCAAACCAGTGCTTTCCTATATCCTTCCTGAATCTGAATTTTTCCAACTTGAAACCATTGCTGCGAGTCCTGTCTTGGCTGGAAATTTTCAGCACGCTATTTACATCCCCTTTATTTATTCCTGTTTTCCATTTATACACTTCGATCATATCCCCCTAATTCTACGCCTTTCGAGAGAGTGCAGATTCAGGGCCCTCAGTCTATCCTCGTAGGGAAGATTTCTGATACATGGGATCATCTTTGTCATCCTCCTCTGTACGTTTTCCAGAGCATTTATATCCATTCTGTAATACGGTGACCAGAACTGAGCAGCATAGTCTAAATGAGGTCTAACCAAGGATATATAGAGTTGAAGAACAACCTGAGGACTTCTATTATTTATACTTCTAGATATGAAGCAAAGAATTCTGTTAGCTTTATTGCGAACCCTAATGCACTGTTGTCTTGGTTTTAGATTACTGCTAACCAGAACTCCTAAATCCTTTTCGCAGTCAGTAGTATTAAGATCTACATTATTTAGTTTATATGTGGCAAGGTTATTTACCTGTCCAACATTTAGAACTTTGCATTTGTCAATATTAAACTGCATCTGCCACTTCTCCGACCATTGCATCAGTCTATTCAAATCATCCTGGAGTGCTCTAGTGTCCTCATTAGAATGAATTGGACGGCCTATTTTGGTGTCATCAGCAAATTTGCTTATGTCGCTATTTATTCCCTCATCTATGTCGCTTATGTAAATTGTGAACAACAACGGGCCCAACATTGACCCCTGAGGAACACTGCTTGTGACGTGCCCCCATTCTGAATTTCTCCCCATTTATGCAAACTCTCTGCTGCCTATTTGTCAGCCTCTGGTGTGGAACTCTATCGAAAGCCTTACTGAAGTCCATATACACAATATCATATTCATTACCATGATCTACCTCCTCAAACACCTTTGTGAAAAAAGTTAGTAAATTCGTAAGACAGGAACGCCCCTTTGTAAAACCGTGTTGAGATTCATTAATCAATCTGTGCCTATCAAGATGGCTACGAATTGCTTCGGCAATTAGATTCCATAAATTTTCCCACTATGGAGGTAAGGCTTATTGGTCTATAGTTCGAAGCTAAGGACCTGTCACCTGCCTTGTAAATAGGTATTACATTTGCCATTTTCCACTTATCAGGCACTATGCCAGTTTGTAGTGACATGTTAAAAAGATTAGCCAAAGGTATGCTAAGTTCCTCTTTACATTCCTTTAATACCCTTGCAAACAGTTCATCAGGGCCTGGGGATTTGTTAGGTTTTAGTTTCTCTATTTGTCTGAGGACCATGTCACTAGTTACTGCAATCGTACATAGTTTATCATCCTGTTCTACATAATCTATTATTTCAGGAATATCACTAGTATTTTCCTGGGTGAAAACTGAGAGGAAGTAGGTATTAAGAATTTCACACATATCCTTATCACTGTCAGTGATTTGACCAGAGTTACTCTTAAGTGGGCCAATCGTGTCCCTAATCTTACTTCTGTATACCTGAAAGAACCCTTTTGGGTTAGTCTTTGAATCCCTTGCGACCTTAGCCTCATAATCCCTTTTTGCTTTTCTTATTTCTTTCTTTCTCTCTTTAATTGAATATATTGATTTCTTAACTGTCCATCCCCTCTTCTGATACGTCTGTATATGCCTCTCTTTTGACCAGTGAGATGTTTTAATCTATTGTTCATCCATTTGAGATCATTTTTGTTAGATCTAATTTCCCTACTCTGAACAAAAGTTGTCTGGGCAGCTAGAACTATGCTCTGAAAAACGTCATATTGGCAACCAAGATCACCTACCTGACCCATAGACAGGACATCCCAATTTAGCCCACCCAGGTAATTTTTCAGTCCCACTGAAGTCGGCCAAGCGAAAATCTGGGACAGAGATGTGATTGCAGTTATCTGGGTAATTCCATGATATATTGAAACTAAGTGATTTGTGATCACTTTCCCCAAGCTCATTATTAACCTCAAGATTATTAATTAGTGAATCTTTGTTGGCAAGAACCAAGTCAAGCAGATTGTTTCCTCTAGTTGGTTCTGTCACAACCTGTTCTAAAAAGCAATCCTGAACTGTATCAAGAAAGCCACTAGACTCAAGATTTCCTGTCATATTGTTCCAATCAATTTGTCTAAAGTTAAAATCTCCCATTATCACAACATTTTCCTATCTAGATGTCTTATGAATTTCGTCCCATAACAGCTTACTGCACTCCCTATCAAGGTTTGGGGGCCTATAAATCACACCCAAAATTAATTTGTCACGTCCCTCGAGAAACTGTAGCCAAAAAGATTCTGTGTTCAATGTTTCTAATCTTATATCATATCTAAGACAACAATTTAAATTTTCTCTGACATACATCGCCACCCCATCACCCTTCCTGTTGACCCTATCAGTGTGGAATAGATTATAACCCTGTATGTTGCATTCAGAAGGCATTTCTCTATCTTTCAGGTTGAACCAGGTCTCTGTTATACCAATAATATCTATGTTACCTACACTTGCAAGTAATCTTAGCTCATCTATCTTATTTCTTAGACTCCTACTATTTGTATTGTAAACCTTAAGGGAGCTAGTCACTCGTTGCCCTCTACTATCTCTCTTTGTTGATCAATTAATTTGCCATTACTAGCAACTTTATTTTGAATATTGTCTTTAAACATATCCCTGAGGTATCCCGATGAAAGATTGGATATCAGATTGGAGGGAGAGAGTATAAAGGAGGTGAATGTATTCAGATATTTGGGAGTGGACGTGTCAACGGATGGGGTCTATGAAAGATGAGGTGAATCATAGAATTGATGAGGGGAAAAGGGTTAGTGGTGCACTTAGGAGTCTGTGGAGACAAAGAACTTTGTCCTTGGAGGCAAAGAGGGGAATGTATGAGAGTATAGTTATACCAACGCTCTTATATGGGTGTGAAGCATGGGTGATGAATGTTGCAGCGAGGAGAAGGCTGGAGGCAGTGGAGATGTCATGTCTGAGAGCAATGTGTGGTGTGAATATAATGCAGAGAATTCGTAGTTTGGAAGTTAGGAGGAGGAGGAGGTGCGGGATTGCCAAAACCGTTGTCCAGAGGGCTGAGGAAGAGTTGTTGAGGTGGTTCGGACATGTAGAGAGAATGGAGCGAAACAGAATGACTTCAAGAGTGTATCAGTGTGTAGTGGAAGGAAGGCGGGGTAGGGATCGGCCTAGAAAAGGTTGGAGGGAGGGGGGTGTTCATTTGTGAAGTGTTTCACGGATTCTTCTAAAAACACTGAGCTAGGCTGGTAAGAGTTGTTATGAAATCATCAGGGTTGTAATTGGGTTTCGGAGTGGAATATAACAACTCATAGGGTAAACGCTTGTCTACACCATACAATGCATAATGTGGAGTATCACCTATGGAAGCATTGTAAGCAGAATTTACTAGAGTAACTAATAGCCGTGCTAAGCCGTCAAAAGTTAAAGTAGGTTCGAGAGTAATGCTGATAAATTTCAACAAAACATCCGCAATGCCTAAGCTAGATCAAAAGTTTGTTGGCCCTTATCGAGTTGTAGAACATATCACTGGCAATAAGTATAAGGTTAGAGAAATTAGTACCGGTAAGTACAAAGAATCGCATTTAGATCATATGAAGTTAGTATGCGATGTTGATATTGCTACCCAGACTAATGTGACAGATGCTGAAAATCCTCTTGACTCTGTACCCTCTACCTCAAATACTCAGTCAGATAATCAACCTGAATGTCGTTACTCTTTGCGTACTCGACAAGTAATGAGAAACCCACAAGTATCTTTTGTAGATACTCATTCAGATCTTCCTCAGTCAAGGCATGTGTTAGCCATGGCAGAGGAATTCGATCCTCCCAGAGATGATAACCATTCTGCATATGTAAACCTTACCCTCGCAGAATTGGGTTTAAATGTACATAGTCTGTATAATTAGATGTCCAAGATGAAGAAAATTGTCAGCTGTGTGTTTTGTTATTAACTGATCAGTTTTTCAGAATTTTTTTTTTCGTGTTCTCGTTCCCTCCGTATTCTGAGAATTTGACAGTAATGATCTAAGTGCACCAGATTGACTTTGCTGTTAATTTCACCTTGTATATATATATTTATTCTTCCTCAGAATCCGTAGAGTGCATGAATACAGATCGATCTATCAATTCCATCCTTATTGTACAATGATTTGTTCTTATAAGTCGTAATGCATTACAATGAAACTCATTATGTTAAAACTCATTGCGTTAACACCCATTATGTTAAAACTCATTATGTTAACATCCATTATGAGACCATCCATTAGTTCTAAGTTATATATGAATTTGTTATTGTATAGAATCAGCCCAGAACCACCTGCCTGTTCAGCCTATAGTATAGTAGTGTATGTCGAGACGACATACGTAACATGATCGAGCTGTCAGCATAGTTGCTGATCCTCCTTACATGTGTTTATATAGAAGATCCTTAGGTCTAGTGACTGTATGACGTCACGAGATGCGCATGAGTTAGTGGGATGCTCTGCCTCGTTCTCACTCCACGCTTAGACATACAAGCAGGCAGTAACACGACCGGCTGGGCCCCTTCTCTTACCACAGTCTGACAATATAGTGTTACCATCCACAAGTGTATTTATCTTCAACCATCATATCTCCTTCCGAACCCCCACGACATGTGTGCGAGGGGCTTGGACTTCCAGCGGGCATGCGTGAGCATGTTTGATCGGAGTGAATGGAGACAAATGGTTTTTAATACTTGACGTGCTGTTGGAATGTGAGCAAAGTAACATTTATGAAGGGATTCAGGGAAACCGGCAGGCCGGACTTAAGTCCTGGAGATGGGAAGAACAGTGCCTGCACTCTGAAGGAGGGGTGTTAATGTTGCAGCTTAAAAACTGTGTAAAGCACCCTTCTGGCAAGACAGTGATGGAGTGAGTGATGGTGAAAGTTTCTTTTTCGGGCCACCCTGCCTTGGTGGGAATCGGCCAGTGTGCTAATAAAAAAATAATATATATATATATATATATATATATATATATATATATATATATATATATATATATATATATATATATATATTATATATATATATATAAAACTCTACCGTATTCTAAATTGAGACTGCGTCTGGTCCTGCTCACATGACAGGCTGGGAAGGAAAAGTGGTCGGGGCATGAATGTAAAGCACACCGGAAGGGAAAACTATGCAAATACTCTCTCACTCGCGACACAAGTCTTCCCACTTGGTCAATAGATGGCTCTTTTACTCAGCTGCCAATGTTTACAAATTCTTGGAGAAGTGATCAAACCCACTATTACTCACAGAAAGTCGGTCTTCGATTCTAGGTGGTGGCTAACACGGCATAAAACATTACTGTGGCATACCGAAAGGTGCTATAATTAGCGGCGTAAACAGGTGGGATGGCAGAGAGGGAGACGAAGAGACACAAATATTGGTGTTGGAAAGAACGGGAGCTTTGATTAACCAGGGTCAGCCGACAGTCCCCCAGGAGCTGTCAACTTAGAAATTGAATCCAACTTCTGGTGATGTGACAGAGCTCTTATGCCGGGATGTTCCTGCAGTGTTTGTACCTGCTGGGAAGTCACTTCTTTTAATTCACTTAGTGTTTCCTCACACTGTGTTTACTCTTATTTTACTGTAATTAATCCATTTCAATTTAGGTTACATATTTAAGCGGTATTTTCATGATTACTCTATTATTTTCCCTCTTTTTACTCTGGTAGCCAATGTTTTCTCAATGTCTTTTCTTTTTCCTTGTTTTCATAATATAATTTAAAAAATTTTCTTTCATACTCTTACTCCAAATATGTATTTATATTTCCAAAAAGAGAGGAACTATTCGCACGCACATCCTATAAACTTTACACAAACTTTGGGTATGTAAATGCAAACTGAAGGATACGATTGTAAATTTCTTGGAAGATAATAACAGGAAATTAACTTTGTTTTCTCAACATAAGCTTATATCTAACAAACCTGAATAGCATTATTTAATTCTGTAAACAAACCTGGGACTAAAAATGTGGATCAGATGCAGTGTAAACCTAATGTAATTATTATCTAGATTTTCAGAAAGTATTTGACAAGGCTCGACATCGAACATTGCTGGTCAAGATAAACGTACAAGAACCTCCCTGGCACCAAACTAGTTATGAAGCACAAAATTAGAATCGATTGTGCTTGGAATTTACTCTGCCAAGACTAACATCACACGGAAATCAAATTCATTCTTAATTTCAGAAATACTGGCCAAGCTTATCATCATCTGATATAAGAGTGCGATTACCTAAAACAATATGGAGAACTGAAGTCGGCCTACTGACTCAACTAAATTTAAATTTTAATGTTTTAGTCATCTCAATAAAAATTCTTATTAACATGGAAGGGATGGTCTTGGACCGAGCTGCGTGGGTGGTGGCTTTAGTAATTTTATCCAGGTAACCTTCAATACTCAGAGAAAGAGAAAGAGAAAGAGAGAGAGTGAGAGAGTGAGAGAGTGAGAGAGAGAGAGAGAGAGAGAGAGAGAGAGAGAGAGAGAGAGAGAGAGAGAGAGAGAGAGAGAGAGAGAGAGAGAGAGAGAGAGAGCGCAAGTGATTTGAATAGTGTCATAATTGACATTATTTCCTAAGTTTTGAAAGTTCTCATTATAATGAGAACTTTGACAGGATGGATTATAATCCACCCTGTCAATCTTCTGAATTTTTCCTTCTTGTGTTCTCTCTCTGACAGGTCATCTGACATTATTACATCCAGTTCATTAATATGTTCCATTAGTTCAATTACTGAAAAATAATACTTCAGCTTTTCCAGTTTCTTCAATAAAATTGGGAGACTGCTACCTATGTAGCCGATCAATAAAAAAATCTAAGATACACTAAAATATAGGGTTTGAAGACGATCAGCAGAAGTGTCTAGTCTCTGCACGGGTACCAGCTTCATTAATAAAATTGACAAATTAAAACTAACACAGCAGAAAATGAATTATAAATTTTTTGTCGAGTCTTCCATCCATGAAAATATGAAGTAAATGAGAAAAGCCATTCTTTAGTTACTCCTGGGAATCCAACAATGCTAAGTTTATTAACCATGTAAATAAAGTCTCAATTTTGCATCTTTACAACTGTTATGTAAGTTACTATCTCGTTGTGATGAATTTACTTGTGGTTTGGGAATATAAAATAAGGTGTTTATAACGTGGAAAAGAACTCCACAAATGTTACTGATGGAGTTCTGTGGACGCTTTTAAGTGACTTCACTCATCAAAAGCGTACACAAAACACCAACATCAATTAACATATGTGGAGCTCTTTTCCATGTTATTTTATATTCCTAAACTACAAGTAAATTCATCACAGCATAACATAACAGCCTCAACTTACTGGGTGCCATTCTCTCTAACTTGTTGTCAGCTACTGAAGATGGAGACTTTAGTAGAGGAATACTTAAAACAATTTAATGAAAAAATACACAATATTTTAAAAATAAAAATGACAAATTGTTATTAATATTCCTCAATGAGAATGTTATCCTTGTAAGTAGGATACATCAATGCTGAAGTGTTTCTCATGTTATCTCACGCAATTCAAAGCTTGAGCAAAGGGAGCCTGTACATGTCAATAGTGCCATCAACCTTTCCTCAGTTGCAGTGAGTCGATGCTAAAAATCTGAAGAAGATCGGAAAATTCTCAAGTTATAATATAAACGAAAACACTGGATAAATAAAAATTCTGTAAGCCACCAAATGACCTTTTCAGGGTTACGGTATTTAATTTCACGAATGACACAAAAGTGGAAAAAAAATATCTGTCAGAATGCAGAATTATTCAGAGTGGTCTGGATAGACTGAGGCAGCTGTCGGCGACGTGGAAGGCAAGTTTCAATGTCGACAAATCAAAAATATTTAATTCATATTGGATATAATCATGAAACTCAGTAAATAAGAGTTTAGCAACAAACTAGTCGAGGCAAGAGAATTGAAAGACATTGTGGTAATCATTATAAATGACATTAATTACATTACTTAATGTTTGTCTGTGAGCAGAAAAGTCAACAGAATGCTTTGTTTATTAATGTAAACTCAGAGCTCAAATTTCCAGAAACATAAAAGGCAAAGAAAGACTGAAGAGGATGTATAGAACTAATCATTATATTTAACAATGTAAGTGCAACATAAAAAAAAAAAGAGGGCAAGAAAATGAAACGAGCAGGAAGACTAGTAGTTGAGGCACTTGCTATACAGTTTTAAAAGTATGCATGAAACCAATAAGTATGGATGAAACCAGAAACCAATAACGCAAATTAAAGGAATGAGACCAAAACCTAAGAAATTTACCCCTAGTATTACTGTGAGCATAGTATCATCCGCCAGTACAGTGTACCATCAGAGACAGGACAACGATCTGACAGTCAACATCAGTGTACTACAAATTACCAAACTTAAACGACGAATCTTTCCAAGCACTAATCACCACGCATGTCTGCAAGGCCCTCGAATATACTGCTACAGCGAGGAGCTCTTGACATTAAAAAAAAAAAAAAGAGATTGGTGCCTGAGCTAAGGAACTAGTCATGAGAACTGACTCAAGTTGACCTTATATCTCGGAGGAGCACAGAACAGGAGATATTATAACGTCATTCAAAATATTCGAAGACACAGAAAAAATGTACAAAGCACACTCAACATGGCAGGGAACCCGACGAGAAGATACAATCTGAAAACAAATAAATGAAGCTGACAGGAAATAATCCTACAACGTCAGAGTGGCAAATAGAAAAAAAAACTATAAAAGATGCTATAACTATTAATATGCCTCAAATTAAATTTATCAGACATAACGTTAGACAAGAGCAATAACCACACACACACACACACACACACAAACTCAGCTTAGTAAATACAGCTCTGTAAATAAACATATATATATATATATATATATATATATATATAGGAAGTAGGTTGGTAGACAGCAACCACCCAGGGAGGTACTACCGTCCTGCCAAGTGAGTGAAAAACGGAAGCCTGTAATTGTTTTACATGATGGTAGGATTGCTGGTGTCTTTTTTTTTATCTCAAAAACATGCAAGATTTTAGGTACGTCTTGCTACTTCTACTTACACTTAGGTCACACTACACATATATATACACACCCCTCTGGGTTTTCTTCTATTTTCTTTCTAGTTCTTGTTCTTGTTTATTTCCTCTTATCTCCAAGGGGAAGTGGAACAAAATTCTTCCTCCGTAAGCCATGCGTGTTGTAAGAGGCGACTAAAATGCCGGGAGCAAGGCCAGTAACCCCTTCTCATGTATAAATTACTAAATTTAAAAAGAGAAACTTTCGTTTTTCTTTTTTGGGCCACCCTGCCTTGGTGGGATACGGCCGGTTGAAAAAAAAAATATACATACAAGCATGCATGTCTAGACAGGCACACACACACACACACACACACACACACACACACACACACACACACACACACACACACACACACACACACACACACACACACACGTACGTACAAGTACCTGAAGGACACTTGAGCACGTACACTAAGTCATCCTTTCTTTCACAAACTTGCACCACACTGTACCTCTCGCTGTTATTTCCACTCGTGTGCGTTCTTTCTCGCTCTCTCCCTCTTACAAATTCCTCGTTTCTTCTGTCCCACTTACAGTTCCAAGTTCATTTTGTCTCATTCACAGTTCCTTGCTCCTTCTGTCTCACAGTTCCTCGTTCCTTCTATTCCACTCACAGTTCCTCGTTCTTTTGTCCCACTCGCCTGGTCAATAGCTACCAGAAGTTGCTCATGTTCTTGTTCTTCTATGTTCTCGTTTTGATCAACGTCACATGTACTTATTAACGCCCTATAATACCTAGGGAGGATATAATGCTCTTTTACGTCGCGGTTAAATTACTTTCTCCAAGTTGCGAAGTTTTCGTTATTTCGAGTTATTGGTGGCGGCGGTGATGTCAGCCAGCAACAGTGAATGTGGCGGCGGCGGGAGCGACAACGGCAGCAGTGCAGGAACAGTGAAAGGATGAATAATACACATACGCAACACGTGGGTATCTACTGAAAGACGTTTCGCTCACCAGGGAGCTTCATCAAGCTTACTCAGAAACATAAGATCTAAATCTTTCAGAGTGGAGGGAGTGGAAGGCTACATACGTAGACGTAGTCTTATGTGAGCGGGGGAAACTGGTGGAAGTAATTATAAAAGCTGGGCCCCGCCCATATGTGACCACGTCTACCGCTGCTGCATCGCTCCACCTCTTCCATTGGCTCAACTATAATAGGCTTCATTCGCATGTCTCTTGTATTACAGTGATCAAGCCCCTGGTGAGCGAAACGTCTCTCAATAAACACACATGTTTTTCACATGCACTAAAACAGGATCAGTAATGGTGTCGGCGGCAGCAGTTAAACCAACATTATATAAATTACGATGTTTTTATTATTAATTCTCTTAGCAATGTTAACAAAATGAGTCATAATGCCTAACATTATATTCACCTAGTGCAATTTAGCCTAGTTTACTGTGTCGAGTATCGAACAGAGGAGCCGCGGGAGGCATCAAGACTGCAAACTGCACATTAAGACTTTAATTAGATGATAATATACATCTCATAACGAAGCCCTGCCCTCTCTAAATGCCCAAAAAATTTTTTCGTTTATGCAAATTTGATGTTGGCAGGTATGAGGCGAGATTTTAAAGACGTAAAATAATCATAAAATTAATAGCTACGCTGAGGATATCACAAATGAACTAGCCATATTAAATTCTACCTAAGATCATGTTATCTAACCTTATCTATATCTGAATTATTTATAAGAGCGATAACCAACTTCACTCTACTCTACATTCTCAGAAAGTAGCGTCACTCGGGCATGCAGATTGTTGCGAACAGTAACAGTAGAACAGTATATAGTGTAACAATATTAAGACTGGTGCGCATGGTAACTGTCTCCGACAGGTACTCATTGTAACATATCTCAGTATCACTGAGAACAATCACAATAGGAAACTTGGTAACAGTGTTCCAGACTGGTACACACGGTAACAGTGTTCCAGACTGGTACACACAGCAACAGTGTTCCAGACTGGTATACACAGCAACAGTGTTCCAGACTGGTACACACAGCAACAGTGTTCCAGACTGGTACACACAGCAACAGTGTTCCAGACTGGTACACACAGCAACAGTGTTCCAGACTGGTACACACAGCAACAGTGTTCCAGACTGGTACACACAGCAACAGTGTCCCAGACTGGTACACACAGCAACAGTGTCCCAGACTGGTACACACAGCAACAGTGTCCCAGACTGGTATACACAGTAACATGTCCCAGGCTGCTACACACAGTTGCAGTGTCCCAGGGCAGTACAAACAGTTACAGTGTCCCACAGCGGTACACACAGTTACAGTGACCCAGACTGGAACACTCAGTAACACTGACCCAGACTGGAACACTCAGTAACACTGACCCAGACTGGAACACTCAGTAACACTGACCCAGACTGGAACACTCAGTAACACTGACCCAGACTGGAACACTCAGTAACACTGACCCAGACTGGAACACTCAGTAACACTGACCCAGACTGGAACACTCAGTAACACTGACCCAGACTGGAACACTCAGTAACACTGACCCAGACTGGAACACTCAGTAACACTGACCCAGACTGGAACACTCAGTAACACTGACCCAGACTGGAACACTCAGTAACACTGACCCAGACTGGAACACTCAGTAACACTGACCCAGACTGGAACACTCAGTAACACTGACCCAGACTGGAACACTCAGTAACACTGACCCAGACTGGAACACTCAGTAACACTGACCCAGACTGGAACACTCAGTAACACTGACCCAGACTGGAACACTCAGTAACACTGACCCAGACTGGAACACTCAGTAACACTGACCCAGACTGGAACACTCAGTAACACTGACCCAGACTGGAACACTCAGTAACACTGACCCAGACTGGAACACTCAGTAACACTGACCCAGACTGGAACACTCAGTAACACTGACCCAGACTGGAACACTCAGTAACACTGACCCAGACTGGAACACTCAGTAACACTGACCCAGACTGGAACACTCAGTAACACTGACCCAGACTGGAACACTCAGTAACACTGACCCAGACTGAAACACTCAGTAACACTGACCCAGACTGGAACACTCAGTAACACTGACCCAGACTGGAACACTCAGTAACACTGACCCAGACTGGAACACTCGGTAACACTGACCCAGACTGGAACACTCGGTAACACTGACCCAGACTGGAACACTCAGTAACACTGACCCAGACTGGAACACTCAGTAACACTGACCCAGACTGGAACACTCAGTAACACTGACCCAGACTGGAACACTCAGTAACACTGACCCAGACTGGAACATGCAGTAACACTGACTAAGATTTACAGAAGTCAAAAAGCAGTGTGTTCATGGTCTTGCCTGATGCCTTGGTCACTCTGGCTAATATTTTTTAATCAAGCGTAATTTGGCGACTATCGGTGTGTCGCGTGGAAAAACACTGTTTTGTAAATGTGTACGTGGGTATGTTTGTAAATATGTACGTGGGTATGTTTGTAAATCTAGGTTGTGGAAGTCTGATCTGTTTCAAGTGGACAAGTGTATCCGAGGTTGAGAAGTGTATTTCGAGTGGAGTGAGTGTGTGCGATAGTGTCTTGCTATATTTACTGTTATAAATTGAATGAGAGTCGCACTTACGCATGCGTGTGTAAGCAAGTGAGTGCATTCGTGCGTGCATTATACTCGTCGATTTGTTTGCTAAAGTCGAGACTTAGGAAGGAGGAAAATAACATGACCCGAATATGCAACTTAGGTACGAGAGAACTTCATTCTCAGGATAATAATGAATTTATTGAACCAAGAAGAGAAAACTAAGACACTAATACAACTTTAAAGGTAGCTGTGATAGAAACTTAAGCGACGGAACCTACTGCAGCGGTCAGGTGAAAGAGCCTACTGTAGGGGTCAGGTGAGGGAGCCTACTGTAGGGGTCAGGTGAAGGAATCTACGGCAGCGGTTGCTAGGCGTACTCGAACTTGCACCAAACAGAAACACCTAAATGCTTACAAGTTCATGAATGTACGTTAGACTGTGGCAAGTAACCCTGTGACCAAGCATGGAAATGCATGCAAGCATGCACGCATGTACATACGCAGGCATGTACGCACACAGGCATGCACATACGGACACAGATCTGCACTTGTGAACTCATTAACCACCTGTCGCACGAGTACGTCCACTAATCCAACTTTCTAGCCAGTGACCCCAAATACCGAGAAGGCATCTCTGAATGCTAATAGCACCTTTAAAACGAACTATCCGCACGAGTGAACAAGCCAGACAACACGTGATCAAAGTTTGTATGCAAGTGCAGGAAAGACAAGCAAGAAGCAATACTGCAGGAGGAAGAGATTAACTAGATTAGAATTCTAAAATGTTGTTGCAAATACGAATATGTGGAACTTGGCATATAGGCACAATTTATACATTTATTGAAGGAAAACATTTTTGTGAAGTGTGGCTTCAGTCCTAATACCGAAACAATAGCACACAGACAGTAAATTTGGGTCAGGTGAAACAAGGTAGGGAAGTGAGGCGGTGCGCGAAGGTTGGTGTCACATAATGGCTGTGTCTACATTAAATAACAGTGTAAGTGCTAAACATCCTGAGACGCAGAAGCTGCACGACGATTTGTGTGGGATAGAGTTCGAGATTCCTACAAGGAAGGCCTCTAAACATTTACGTCTACGCAGGTCACTTTCGTGGATTATCAGCTCAGCATTACCCCATCTCATGAGATACGACTGGCTGATGAAAATTAGATACCTGTGCAACATCTGGGCATCTTTATTGTAGACGTTTCACCAACCAGTGGTTTTATCAATACGAATTCAAGGACATAATTGGATGAGGTAATCAGTCCCTCAGCACTGGAGTTGGTGAGGAGCACCGTAGTCGTGAGAAGTCTGAAGCACTGGCAAGAAAGCTGGCGTTTATATACTGGCGTCAGGTGGTGACGGACGTGTAGCAGACGAAGACATTGTTACTGGTAGGGAGGATTTCCCAGTGGAAGTAGGTCATACCCGAGGGACGGGTCAGTAGTAGTCAAGGTTGTGATGTCCTCTGAACCAATATTCCATGATGTTGCGGTGTCTGACAAGTTGTACATGAATGGTATACAGTACCGACAAGATGAAAATTGTATATCATTCATTGACAACATGTCACTGGTTATTTGTGTTATAGGTAGCCTTTTTTTTGATCGCCGAGGGTGCAAGCGTATTCATATTTGCAGATTCTCAGATCAAGGTAACTTGCCGCTTCACCTACGTACTTGCCACGTAGGTGAAATTCTATATCTGTACGTTTAAATAAAACCGAGAGGTATGAATGTCCTCGATTATTATAAGAAATGAAATATTTTAATCACTAAATATTATCCGAGACAATTCTTAACAGTTATACTCAAAGCACTATCATTGTTATACCACAGCTCAGGACTAAATATCGAAAAGAAGAAACGTTTATAAGGGACGGGAATGTGAAGTACACGGGAGATGAGGTGTAAGAAATGGGAGGCAGAAAAAAAAAAAGTTTAAAAATCAGGTCGCTTGTTCATTAGAGCTGGAATACTGCTGTGTACTAATGGCCTACTTCAAGAGAGAACCTTCACAGCTGGAATAAACTCAAGTAACGCACCAAAATTACTTGGAGCGCCTAAAGTCCTTAGAACGTAGGCTAGAAAAGTGCATCATAATCTACACCTAAAAGATAATGAAGGGGTTGGTTCCAAATCTTCACGCCGACATGATTACGTATGAACACAAGAGGCTTGGCAGGCGGTGCAGGATACCTCCAATAAAAAGCATGGGAACAATGAGTAACTAAGTGCTAAGGGACTAACCTCCCTTTTTAGATAAAGGAACGAATGAAGTGTAATGTTAAATCTTTATGATAGCATTTCGCCCACGCAGTGGGCTTTATCAAGTCACAGTTCAGGACATTTAGGACTGATGAATCCACTCGTGGCGAAACGCTTCCTTTAGCAAATGTCCTGAACCGCACACAAGTGTCCTTTTTTACACAAACTGATCTCCCTGGGAAGAGCGGACTTACGTATATATTAGAAATTAATGGCGTAAAGGGTCAGGAGAGAGATGTTGAAGCTGACTTCTCTTGCAGACTAATAACAGGTTTGGCAAATTGTATACAGTTCCGATAAGATGATGAATCAGACCAATGTGCAACATTTGGGTATCATTATTTTGTAGACGTTTCACCACCCACTTGCTTTATCACTACATTTTATGTCCTGCCAGTGACAATGCCTGGGTCTGCTGCGTCTCACCAGACTCCAGTATATAAGCGCCAATCTTCCTGCCTGTGCTTCAGAATCCTCAAGACAACGGTGCTCATCACCTGTTCCTGGGCTGAGGGATTGATTACCTCGTCCACCACTATTTTCTGTATATATTTCGACTGTCTTCAGATAAAGTCCATGTATTAATGAAGACCCTGGATTGTGAAACGTTTACACAGTAAAATTTACAAAGAAGTTGCACGTGTGTCTAATTCTTCATCTTGTAGATACTGTATACCACTGATGTAGGTACTGTATACCACTGATGTAGGTACTGTATACCACTAATGTAGGTACTATATACCACTGATGTAGGTACTGTATACCATTGATGTAGGTACTGTATACCACTGATGTAGGTACTGTATACCATTGATGTAGGTACTGTATACCACTGATGTAGGTACTGTATACCACTAATGTAGGTACTATATACCACTGATGTAGGTACTGTATACCATTGATGTAGGTACTGTATACCACTGATGTAGGTACTGTATACCACTAATGTAGGTACTATATACCACTGATGTAGGTACTGTATACCATTGATGTAGGTACTGTATACCACTGATGTAGGTACTATATACCACTGATGTAGGTACTGTATACCACTGATGTAGGTACTGTATACCACTGATGTAGGTACTGTATACCACTGATGTAGGTACTGTATACCACTGATGTAGGTACTGTATACCACTGATGTAGGTACTGTATACCACTGATGTAGGTACTGTATACCACTGATGTAGGTACTGTATACCACTGATGTAGGTACTGTATACCACTGATGTAGGTACTGTATACCACTGATGTAGGTACTGTATACCACTGATGTAGGTATTGTATACCACTGATGTAGGTACTGTATACCACTGATGTAGGTACTGTATACCACTGATGTAGGTACTGTATACCACTGATGTAGGTACTGTATACCACTAATGTAGGTACTGTATACCACTAATGTAGGTACTGTATACCACTGATGTAGGTACTGTATACCACTAATGTAGGTACTGTATACCACTAATGTAGGTACTGTATACCACTAATGTAGGTACTGTATACCACTGATGTAGGTACTGTATACCACTGATGTAGGTACTGTATACCACTGATGTAGGTACTGTATACCACTGATGTAGGTACTGTATACCACTGATGTAGGTACTGTATACCACTGATGTAGGTACTGTATACCACTGATGTAGGTACTGTATACCACTGATGTAGGTACTGTATACCACTAATGTAGGTACTGTATACCACTAATGTAGGTACTGTATACCACTGATGTAGGTACTGTATACCACTGATGTAGGTATTGTATACCACTGATGTAGGTACTGTATACCACTGATGTAGGTACTGTATACCACTGATGTAGGTATTGTATACCACTGATGTAGGTATTGTATACCACTGATGTAGGTACTGTATACCACTAATGTAGGTACTGTATACCACTGATGTAGGTACTGTATACCACTGATGTAGGTACTGTATACCACTAATGTAGGTACTGAATACCACTGATGTAGGTACTGTATACCACTGATGTAGGTACTGTATACCACTGATGTAGGTACTGTATACCACTGATGTAGGTATTGTATACCACTGATGTAGGTACTGTATACCACTGGTCTAGGTACTGTATACCACTGATGTAGGTACTGTATACCACTGATGTAGGTACTGTATACCACTGATGTAGGTATTGTATACCACTGATGTAGGTACTGTATACCACTGATGTAGGTACTGTATACCACTGATGTAGGTACTGTATACCACTGATGTAGGTATTGTATACCACTGATGTAGGTACTGTATACCACTGATGTAGGTACTGTATACCACTGATGTATATGCTTATGCCTTCATGGGTGATGGAGACACATGCACTACTACCATCAACACCCTCGCGGCCGCCGCCGCCACCATATGTATATGTATACGTGTAACCAATAATAATAATAATACAAGTCTATCACTCGGTGATATTTGGTTGGCAATATCCTGTTGGGTTGAGAAATAAAAGAAAAATATTGGTCAGCGTTCTGCCTCTAAAAATATTTATTTTATCAGTGTGTTTGTTATGCAATTAATATTACGGAAACCAATAGACAGACTTTAATGAATTTCACGTAAGTTATATTTCCATGAAAGAACACAATGTTATTTTAAATTAAGTTTAATATTTAATGTGTGTTGCAGGTTTAACAAAAAAATATCTTCTAAATGGCTCAAGAGAAATGCGTGAAAATATACATTGTGTTAGTTGAAGTCCCTTTAAAATTCTCCTCTTTTTCGGATAGACCTATTTTTTAGTGGTCCGGAGTAAGCACAAAACTCCACTTTTTATTAACAATATTAGCAAAAGAGGAGCTACAAAGCTCACTAAAATACCAAATCTACTACTAAGACACATTAACACTGAAAGTTTAAAGACGACCAGAAGAAGCATTCTTTAGTTATCTAACGAGTTCAAGTTTTTATTGACTGTATTTTTATATTTGCATATTTACACCTACGTAGTTTAAACTTATAGCGAATAATTTTATTCAAGAAATTTATAAGAATTAATGAAATAATAGCATTTCCTTATATAGTAAATGGAAACCAGTATCAAAATATATTTAAAAATATTTAAAAATAAATACTTATATAACCCAATAAAAAAGGTGAAACAAGCTTTTCCAAAAAACAGTTTTCAGGAATTTCAAGTTTGTTTTATCTACTTTATTATACTGACAAATTTGAAACCACGTAAAATAAATGTATCGAGTTATTGTCCTAAGATACGATAACATCGATCATTATATATGATAGCCACACAAAAAATGTAAACTCGGTTATACTGAACTCGATTTAATGATAAAATTTTCAGTTTTATACGATATTAGCACAACGACACCTGCGCAACGACACCTGCACAACGACACCTGCGCAACGACACCTGCGCAACGACACCTGGACACTCCATCAACCACCCCAGCCCTCTTCCAATTAGGCTTCACCTCCTTTGAAGGTTTCAAGCCGATCTGAATAGGCCTAAGTTATTGCATTGAGACTAAAGTTCAGGGATGGCCTATACGACTGATTATAGGGCATGTGTACGTGTCAACAGTTCCATGAACCCTTTCCCCGGTAAGGTAAACCAACGCTGAAAATTTGAAGCCGATCAACTAAGGCATTCTCAAGAATAAAAAAAAAAAATCGAAGTACCGTGGCTGGAACAGTTTATCAAGAACGCACACTAAGAAGAGGAACTGTGATTTGGCAATAGTTCAGGACGGACCGAAACGTTATTATAAAAGATTCTTATCCTTAATGGAGGTTTTGAGGAAAAAAAACGTTCCCAGATTATAAACTAAAGATTAGAGGAGGTTTGGATAAGACAGCAAGGGAAAAAAAATAGATTTTCTTTAATTATAAACTGAAGATTGAAAGAGGTTTGGCGAAGAGGAAAAAAAGAAGCCAAAAGCAAAAAAGTTCTAGCAACCACTTAAAAGTTCCCCTTCAGGGATACCTAACTAGCCTCTCTCGTCCACTGGATGGATATTGGGCGCACAATAAACTAGCCGCTTCGACGGCAAAATTAAATTCCCAAGATGCTGTCAAGCCTGGGCAGGCAGCCTCCCGAGATTCTGCCTGGAGTGTATTTCTGAGGAAAATTTTTAGATCAAAGGCTCCCGCTGCAAGCCACAGAAAAATATATTTTTTGAGATTTTGCAATAGAGAGACCATGACTGCCAGAAGAGGAAAATCATAGACAGAAGTGCCAATAGAAAAGAATTAAGTAGTGCTGCCAAGGGTATTACGCAGACCAGAACTGTGGCACTGACGGGCGTATATATGCAGATGTACACGAACACAAACACGCACGCATGCAAGTGCGCGCCCACAAGTACTCGTACGTGCAAGCAGTCAGTTATTCAATTTGTCTGTGTTACACACACACGATGTTTGTTTTCAACGAGACTACTCCTTGAGCCAAGCAAAGGAAGACAAGAGATTTGAAGGGGAGCTGTGACATGTTAGATCACTCAGCGTTCTTGGCAATAAAAGTAAATACGAACAGAAAGACGAACACCAAAAGTGAAACAGCTATGTAGATGAATGGTTCAGAGAACCGACAAGTTCATAAATTAGACACATGTGCAACACTTGGGTATCTTTAATGAGGAAACGTTTCGCCACACAGTGGCTTCATCAGTCCATACAGCGGTTACAAGAACTATGGTACCGAGAACACTACCTAATTGAGAAAAAATGCAGTCTAAACTGTATCCAGAATTCTATCCAAGCCAAAAATCATAACTGAGGAGTTAACAGCATCAGTGACCGGCCTGACAACTGTAGAGGAGCGTGAGAGGCAGCAACGGTAGCGTCAAAAGCATCAATGGTGGCGTCATTGCTTCGTGTATAGCAGTTCAAGTTGTATCCAAAAAGGCATTCCAAATAAAAGGCCATAAATCACACTGTAGATGTTAGAGGCGGTGGCCGCAGTAGCCGGCCATTACTTCTTACCTTCAGATTACCTTGAGACGCTGTGGTAAGTCAATGCCCCCCAACTGCCGATCCCAGACCAGGTCTCCCAGTTGCTGGTCTGATTAGCTTGGCTGTTGGTGCTAGCCACATGCAGCCCAACGTATGCACCGCACCCTGGTTGTTCAGGAATTTGAGAAACTTGTCTAGTTCCCTCTTGAAAATGGCTAGGAGTATGTTGGTAATTCCCATTATGCACAAAAGGAGGATACTGAAAATTCGAAGTCTCTTTACATTTACTGAGCACCTTTTAGTGTACTTATCATGCCCTTCTTTTCATTTTTGGTATTTTGCACCTTTTCCCAAAATCATATCTGTGAATCATTCAGGTCAATAGAGGAAACAAGCAGAAATAAAAGCAGAGAGGGATGCTAGATTCTTAGTCGGGCAAAGCCGCTCAAACCTCACTGCCATGGTATGGTGACCCAACTTCTGAGAGCAGATGCTAAGGAAAATGAAGTATGAGGGGAGATTAAGAACCTGAGAACAAAGATGATTGAAGAACTCAAAGACACATGATAAAAACTTACGAAATACTCAAGATTTGATAGAGAGGAAAGCGATAGAGAGCTTGAAAAGATGGGAAACGGGTACACGAGGGCACAGATGTCAAGGACTAGTATCTCTTTAGCCTCAAGGTTGTCAGCTAGTGGAACGACTTAGACAAAGAAGCAGTGAATGCTGACTCCATACATAGCTTTATAAATAGGTATAACTGGCCACCTGAACGAGTAATGATCAGTTAAGGGTAAGCAAAATAAATGAGACTGAATCCAAGGGTAATAAGTGGGGGACTTTCCTGAGGATCAGCAAAGGATCGCTATTTTTATGTGTAAATTGCCTGCCAAAGAGAGGAAGGTGTAGCATTTACAGAACACCTCGATCATAGACATTATTCTGCATCCTTAGTCAATAAAAAATAGTATCCAATCACTTACATACTAGCATACAAAGCCAACGCTATCCATCAATGATAAAAACCAGTAAACCTAAAGCTATACACTACATCAATTGATATACCTATTAAATATCCTGGCCGAACACAGGTGTATCTGGCGCAGTGTATCGGCAGACCAATTCGGATACCATGGCTTGTTTACCGTAGATCAGAGAGATACTGCAAGCCATACAGAAGTTAATAGCATGAAGATGAACCTTGCAACAGATCGATGCCTAGTAATATGCAGATCTGATGGCAACCAAAAGCGTCCAACGACTTACTTTCCAAGCCTAGACAAACAGCAAGCAAGCAATTAGTGTTGGACATCACATGTGCATCCACACTGGTTGATATTTATCTTCAACACAGCAGGGAGGAAAGAGGGGCAGCTGCCAGCTTCAGAGAGTTCCTTAAGTCTAGAATATGTGATGAACTTGCTCATTCATTACATTTTTGTTCCGACAGGTTCAGCGACCTTCCGCTCATGGGGAACAAGGGCATTCAAGTTCCTTCAGGAGCCAGGCAAAATACTTGCCAGGGCAACTAAGGATCCAAGGGCAGCTAGTTTTCTGCCCCAGCGGTTCAGTGTTGAAGATCAAAGGGATAATACCCGTTGTATCCTGGGTACGAGCCCCAACTCTGAAGAGCTGTATGATGTATTTGTAATGCAATTTTTTGACACACACGAGTATCTGTAATGTATCCCTTAAACTTCATGCACTGTATATTTCCATAATTTTATACCACAAGTGTCTTTTTTTAAGTTAGTGTCCCATCAAATAGTTATTTATTACAAGACTTTCATAAAGAATTTCCCAGGTGAAAGCAATTACCTCGGTAATTATAAAATGCACAATTTAGACGACCAAGGCTGTGGACAATAAGTAAATTGTCTTCCACAGTCAGTGACGCACGACGGTGACATCACAGTGACACACCACGGTGACACCACAGTCAGTGACACCACGGTGACACCACAGTCAGTGACACACCAGGGTGACACCACAGTCAGTGACACACCAGGGTGACACCACAGTCAGTGACACACCAGGGTGACACCACAGTCAGTGACGCACCACGGTGACACCACAGTCAGTGACGCACCACGGTGACACCACAGTCAGCGACGCACCACGGTGACACCACAGTCAGTGACACAACACAGTCACTGACACACCACAAGTCAGAGTTTACAGTGAACACCAGCAAGTGAGTACGAGTGAGGTGAATGACCTATCCTCTATCCACAGACTAGGTGTCCCATAGCTCGATCACTAGAGCACTCAACTCACACACTGAGGTCCGGAGGGTACAGCTGGAAAACATTAGGGACATGTGTCCATAAGACACCTGCTGTCCTTGTTCACCCATCAGTATAAAATGGGTACCTGGGTGTTAGTCGACTGGTGTGGGTCGCATTCTGGGACAAAATTGACCTAATTTGCCCGAAATGCTCAGCATAACAAGCGGCTTTCTGTATTGTAGCATGTCATTGATGTTAGCTAGACTTGTATACCTTGTACATGTACTTGTAGAAATAATTATATAATTTTTATTATAGTCATCTTGTGACAGTTGTTGTGAGAAGAATACGAACGACAGAAGTCGGAGGCTGCCTCCAATAAGACTTACGTGGCATGCCCATGATCGGCTTCGGTGACTTTTCTACCCTCTCATCCTGGCCTGAGACCTGTTTAACCAGATTGTTGCTGTTAGTGGCCTACTGGCCCATAAAGTCATCACAGTCTAACAGATCTGGTATATGATGTAGGCTGTGGTCCAGCTTCTTCACAAAGACTTCTTCTTCTGATCCTTCAATGTTTCTGGTATCTTCCAGTAGAAGCAAGAAGTCCTGGGTCATACGTAGCCGGAGTGTTATCTTGTGCCAGTGGCGTTCCTAGTTTTGACTTTTATAATTTCTCCAATCTCTCTCACTCCAGTAAGTTATGTAATATGTGGACTTATGACCAGGCCCTCAAGTATCTTCCATGTATATGAACAGTTATCTCTCTCCTCCTCCTCTCAAGAGTGCATTCCAGGAACCTGGAAGCGTTATCAGTAGTATGCTTTATTGCCTCTGTGCGGGCAGTAAATGAACCGTATGCATTATTCAGCTCATATCTCTCCTGCTTTGAACGGAGTGGTAAGCAGAGCACAATATCCTAGTCGCGAGAGCACATGTGGCCTAAATAGTATTACCACTGGAGTTATTTCTCTTGTTTTTAAAATTCTCATTATTTACCACTGTCATTTCTCTGGCACCTGCCACATCTGCACTATAGTGTTCTCAGAATGACAGATCATCCAAGATTATCATGCCCAAACATTTTGCATGTTCTTTTCGTAATGTGATCATGGAGCCTAGATAGGTTACAAAGATGGTAGTCAGTGACTTACGGAGTTCAGTTCAAGTAAGTGCAGAGTTATGCTGATCGTAAAGGAGAAGACCTGATACCAAGTACAGACTGGGAAAAGATAAACTAAAAACACTGATTTTTCTTAAACATTTGAGTAAACATTACAGCCAGCATATCGTCGTGAGTGAAGCACAACAAACTCAGAGCTGCCCTCGAGACCCTCAGTGAAGAATTATTTAATAGGCAAGTAGGTAGGTAGGTTTGACATTTAAAGATTGCTTTGACTAAGTACATCAATACACATTATAAAAGCAAAGATAAAATAAAAAAAATTAGTACTTTTAATACAGTATGAAACAAATTCTATCACACCAAGATAAAAAAAAAATCAGTTAAAAGTCCCAATCTTTTTTAAGTACAAAAACTCTTCCTAAAAGTTCCCAAAGATTCCCGCAAACACCCCAGTAATTTCCAAATCCATGACGACGACGAAAAGGGCCAAGCTTCTGACAAACACTTGAAACATGTTTCACAAAACTGGTGTCTAGGGAGAGATATGTGTGTGTGTGTGTGTGTGTGTGTGTGTGTGTGTGTGTGTGTGTGTGTGTGCGCGCCCCCCCCCCCCCGCAATCATCATCAATCGACAGAGTTCCAACTCAAGGTGATTATTTTTGTTGAAGGACGCCCAAACACCCATGACGAACCAAACTTATACTTGACCCTGTAATACAGGCTACAAGCAGAGCATGGTCCGCTAAAGCCGCTTTCTTTCCACTTACGGTGCAAGAGCGCCATAAGAATATCTAGTGCTCGCAGAGCATCCACTTCCAGATTTTAGCGCGAGTCTCAAGTAAGGTCCCGATCGAGGATCATTCCCAAAAATATCAATTATTGATCACAGGAAAGACAACACCATGGAGTAGCAAGCTAACTCAGGACCGGGTAAAATGAACAGCCACTGTCTTCAGGGTGGAAAACAGGTAGCCTTTATAAGCAGCCCACTCCATGATGTTACCCACTACTACTACTAGAAGCCGGTGACAGGCCATCCCATACAGTAATGCTGCAACCATCAAAGCGATCAGATGTGCCACCAGGTGAGCCACCAGAAGGTTCACCTGACGGTCCAATCTCCTCTGAGTGATGCACACCATCTCAGCACACTAACTAGTGGGAAAGCCAGAAAACAATGAGCTCTTCCATAATCACTCGAACAAAATTTAACGAATGGAAAAAAAAATCCATTTTACATAAGCCAAGTAAGGAAGGGAGAGATTGGTAGTAAGTTCTTACAACTTAAGCCGTTGTAACCTAGCCACTACGTTATAACCCAGTGTCGAGGAAAAAATAATTTAGTATTCTGTACATAATTCATATGGAAAAAATGTTACAATATTCAGCAGACGCTTTAAAATAGTCAAAGATATGCAATCAGAGAATTATTAAGGTTGAGGGATGAGCCCACTATGGAGACAAAATGAACTCGACTATTAAGAATACCAGGGACATTATTATGACAGAATATACTATAGGGTACTAACAGGGAAAATAAAAACAGACTGAATTGCGAGGGCAATTTTAAATGCGAGAACCTGAAATGTTGGCAGATTAATACTAAGTATAAATAAACCTCAGGGAAGTTGGAAAGAAATTTTTCAGTCCAATGAAGCAGAGAAATTGAATGAACTGCATGTAAAAATAGTAGAGGCATACGCCTTACGCAGTTTTCAGAATAAGTACGAAGGAAGAAGCAAGTAATATTGGTCGATGGTGTTGGAGAGGAGGGGCCAGGATCCAGAATACGACCCTCAAACAAAGAGGTGAGCGCACTAAGTAAAATATACACGACATCTTACCCCAGCACACACACACAATACATGTGGCACTCACAAACGCTAAAACTGTTGCTCTCACAGCTTCAAAACTCGGAGTGCCATTAGCAAGTCAAAAAGGTAATTATCCCCTCCCGGTGGCGTATACATCAAAGTGCAGGGGAGCGCCAAGCACCAGAGTAGCTGATTGCAAAGAAGTGTCAAGCAGCAGAGTGAATTGAGTGCCAAGTGGTAGAGTACAGAGCAGCTGTGTACGTAGTGCCAAGCAGCAGAGTACAGAGCAGATGACTGCAAAGAAGTGTCAAGCATCAGAGTAATAGAGTACAGAGCAGCTGAGTATACAGTGCCAAGTGGCAGAGAAAAATGAGTGCAAAGTAGTAGAGTATAAAGTAGCTGAGAACACAGTGCAAGGTAGCGGAGTAAAAATGAGTGCCAAGTAGCACTGAAGTGCATATCATGCAACAAATACAATAAATGTTTTAATAGTGCGTGGCGTTCTGAAATGTTGTAAAATCAGTGTGGCAGGAGAGGTAAGGGAAAGAAAGACTGACATTCTGGCTTCTTCTCGAGGCACTGTTATTGTATTCAGCGTTTGAGCTCATCTTCAGATGTGTACAGTATTTTAAACCTTCTCTTTGCACGAGAAAGACTACGGCAGAGCAGGTAAGACAATGTTGGAGAATGTCAATGAGGGGCTGCCGCTGAGAGCTTGTCAGGGTGTTAGTGAGAGTCAGGGTGGGTCTGGGGGATGGGTGGGTGGATGCTGAGGGAATGGACGAATGAATGTTGAGGTGGGAGGGTGTTGAGAGGGTGGATTGTGATATGAGTTAAGGTGTGGGTGTTGAGGGTACGCGAGTGTATGTGTGTGTGTGTACTCACCTTACTGTACTCGTCTAATTGTGGCTGCAGGGGTCGAGTCATAGGTCCAGGCCCTACACTAGCCGCTACTAGGTCCAGACTTTCTCCCTGCCTCACGAGCTTTATCGTACCTCTTCTTAAAGTTATGTATGCATTCTGCCTCCACTACATCACTCTGCAGACTGTTCCGCTTCCTGACAACTATGACTGAAGAAGTACTTCCTATCATTCCTGTGACTCATCTGAGTTTTCATCTTCCAGTTGTGGGCCCTTGTTGCTGTGTCATATCTGAAACATTCCCGGCTCTATCCACCTCGTCAATTCCTCTCAGTATTTTATACGTCGTTATCATGTACCCCTATCCTTCCTTTCCTCCAGTATTGTTAGGCTGAGTTCTCTGAAACTCTCCTCGAAAGACAAACCCCTTAGCTCCGGGACTAGTCTTGTTACAGGTCTTTGAACTTTCTCTAATTTCTTGACGTGCGTGACCAGGTGGTTCCATACTGGTGCTGCATGCTCTAATATGGGCCTGACGTACACGGTGTACAGTGTCTTGAACGATTCCTTACTAAGGTATCGGAACGCTATTCTCAGGTTTGCCAGGCGCCCATATGCTGCAGCAGTTATCGGGTTGATGTGTGCTTCCGGTAACGTGCTCGGTGTTATACTCACTCCAAGACCTTTCTCCTTGAGCGAGCTTTCCAGTCTTTGGCCACCTAGCGCGCGCGCGCGTGCGTGTGCGTGCGTGTGTGTGTGTGTGTGTGTGTGCGCATGTGTGTGTGTGTGTGTGTGTGTGTGTGTGTGTGTGTGTGTGTGTGTGTGTGTGTGTGTGTGTGTGAGAGTGTGAGTGTGTGTGTACTCACCTATTTGTGGTTGCAGGGGTCGATGTGTGTGTGTGTGTGTGTGCGTGTGCGTGTGCGTGTGCGTGTGTGTGTGTGTGTGTGTGTGTGTGTGAGTGTGCGTGTGTGTGTGTACTCACCTAATTGTACTCACCTAATTGTGGTTGCAGGGGTCGAGACTCAGCTCCTGGCCCCGCCTCTTCACTGATCGCTACTGGATCCTCTCTCTCTCTGCTTCCTGAGCTTTGTCATACATCTTCTTAAAACTATGTATGGTTCCTGCCTCCACTACTTCACTTGCTAGGCTATTCCACTTGCTGACAACTCTATGACTGAATAAATACTTCCTAACGTCCCTGTGACTCGTCTGAGTCTTCAGCTTCCAGTTGTGACCCCTTGTCCCTGTGTCCCCTCTCTGGAACATCCTATCTCTGTCCACCTTGTCTATTCCCCGCAGTATATTGTATGTCGTTATCATGTCTCCACTGACCCTTCTGTCCTCCAGTGTCGTCAGTCCGATTTCCCTTAACCTTTCCTCGTACGACATTCCCTTGAGCTCTGGGACTAGCCTTGTTGCAAACCTTTGTACTTTCTCTAATTTCTTGACGTGCTTGACCAGGTGTGGGTTCCAGACTGGTGCTGCATACTCCAGTATGGGCCTAACATACACAGTGTACAGTGTCTTGAACAATTCCTTATTAAGGTATCGGAACGCTATTCTCAGGTTTGCCAGGCACCCGTATGCTGCAGCAGTTATTTGGTTGATGTGTGCCTCTGGTGATGTGCTCGGTGTTATGGTCACCCCAAGGTCTTTCTCCCTGAGTGAGGTCTGTAGTCTTTGTCCACCTAGCCTATACTCTGTCTGCGGTCTTCTTTGCCCCTCCCCAATCTTCATGACTTTGCATTTGCCTGGATTGAATTCGAGAAGCCAGTTGCTGGACCACATGTCCAGCCTGTCCAGGTCTCTTTGCAGTCCTGCCTCATCCTCGTCCGATTTAATTCTTCTCATCAACTTCACGTCATCTGCGAACAGGGACACTTCAGAGTCTATTCCTTCCATCATGTCGTTCACATATATCAAAAATAGCACTGGTCCTAGAACTGACCCCTGTGGGACCCCGCTCGTAACAGGCGCCCACTGTGATACCTCTTCACGTACCATGACTCGTTGCTGCCTCCCTGTCAGGTATTCTCTTATCCATTGCAGTGCCCTCCCTTTTATGTGCGCCTGATCCTCCAGCTTCTGCACTAATCTCTTGTGGGGAACCGTGTCAAAGGCCTTCCTGCAGTCTAGGAAAACGCAATCTACCCACCCCTCTCTCTCGTGTCTTACTTCTGTTGCCTTGTCATAAAACTCCAGGAGGTTTGTGATACAAGATTTGCCTTCCATGAACCCATGCTGGTTTTCATTTATAATCTTGTTCCGTTCCAGGTGTTCCACCACTCTCCTCCTGATAATCTTCTCCATGACTTTGCACACAATACATGTCAGAGACACAGGTCTGTAGTTTAGTGCCTCGTTTCTGTTTCCTTTCTTAAATATGGGGACTACATTAGCTGTCTTCCATTTCTCAGGTAGTTGCCCAGTTTCAAGGGATGTGTTGAAGATTGTGGTTAGAGGCATGCACAGCATCTCTGCTCCTTCTCTAAGGACCCATGGGGAGATGTTGTCCGGTCCCATCGTCTTTGAGGTGTCAAGGTCACTTAAGAGCTTCTTCACCTCCTCCTCAGTTGTTCGTATGTCATCCAACACTTGTTGGTATATTCCCTCTTGATGTTCCCTTCTGTGCTGTCTTCCCACAGCCCTTCCTGTCTCTACTGTAAAAACTTCCTTAAATCTCCTGTTCAGCTCCTCACATACCTCCTGATCATTTCTTGTGAGTTCTCCACCTTCTGTCCTTAATCTGATCACCTGGTCTTTGACTGTTGTCTTCCTCCTGATGTGGCTATACAACAGTTTCGGGTCAGTCTTGATTCTCGATGCTATGTCATTTTCATACTGTCGCTGGGCCTCCCTCCTTACCTGCGCATACTCATTCCTGGCTCTGCGACTGATCTCCCTATTTTCGTGTGTTCTCTGCCTTCTGTACTTTTTCCATTCTCTATTGCACTTTGTTTTTGCCTCCTTACACCGTCGGGTAAACCAGGGGCTCGTTCTGGTCTTCCCGTTGTTACTGGGAATAAACCTTTCCACTGCCTCCTTGCATTTTGTTGTTACATATTCCATCATTTCATTTACTGGCTTTCCTGCCAGTTCTCTGTCCCACTGGACCTCCCGCAGGAAGTTCTTCAACCCTATGTAGTCCCCTCTTTTATAGTCAGGCTTTTCCCATTCAACTCCTGTTATTCTCTCCACTTGCAGCTCTATGTATTCAAAGCACAAAACCACGTGGTCGCTAGCTCCTAGGGGACTCTCATACTTGATGTCCTCAATATCTGAGCTGCCCAGGGTGAACACAAGGTCCAATCTTGCTGGTTCATCCTCCCCTCTCACTCTGGTGGTGTCCTTAACATGTTGGTGCATGAGGTTTTCCAGCACCACGTCCAACATCCTGGCTCTCCATGTTTCGGGACCCCCATGTGGCTCCAGGTTTTCCCAGTCAATCTCCCTGTGGTTGAAATCCCCCATAACCAGCAACTTTGCTCTGCTGGAGTGAGCTCTTCTTGCCACCTCAGCAAGTGTGTCCACCATTGCTCTGTTGCTCTCTTCATATTCCTCTCTTGGCCTCCTGCAGTTCTGTGGTGGATTATACATCACTGCAATGACCACTTTGTGTTCCCCAGACTGAAGTGTACCTGCTATGTAGTCTCTTTCTCCCGTCTCATCTATTCCTTCCATTTTCTCGAATTTCCATCTGTTTTTTACGAGCAGAGCAACCCCACCTCCCCCCCTGCCCCTTCTATCTTTCCTCATGATCTGGTATCCTGGTGGGAAGATTGCATCTGTTATTGTCTCCTTGAGTTTTGTTTCTGTAACTGCTATGATGTCTGGGGACTTCTCATTGATTCTTTCTTGCCATTCCTCATGTTTATTCGTTAATCCATCTGCATATGTGTACCAAACCTTCAACTTCTGTTCTAATACTGTAACTGTGGTGCGGGGGGTGGAAACAGAGGGATCGGTGTGTGATGGTTGGTTTGGATTGTTCAGTTGCCTTGGGGGTGTCGTGGCTGGAGTCCTTCTGCAGGTGTTTCTGGGGGGTGCGCTTGTCCTTCCATTTGATCCTGGGTTATTCTGCTCTCCTTTTTCATTTCCTCCCATTTCTCCTTTCGTTTTTGAACTCTCTCTTTCACTGTCTTCCTTTCGTCCTGTGTTGTGTCTCGATCGAGGTACACACTCCGGAACTCCTGCTTGCCTCTCAGCCGTGCTTTCTCCTGCAGGATCATGGTTTGGGTTGATTCTGCCTTGAAAATTACTTTGAGAGGCCGATTCCTTTTCTTTGTGAACCACCCAATTCTCCGAAAATTTGCCACCTGGGTCATGTCCCCCTCGCCTATCACCTTCATGATATCTTCAATTGCTTTTTTCTCCTCCTACTTTCTTTCATCATAAGTTTCCCCTTTAGCTTCGTCTAGCGGCTCTAGCCCATAGACAAACACGGATCTCTCCCTTTCCACCTCCCACTGTGACTCCCATTGCATCCTCTGTGTTTTAGTTCCTTTCCATGGAGTGTTCCTTCCTTCAGTCCCTTCCCTAGTTATGGCCCCTATGCTTCTTGGTTTATCCTTCCTGCTCACCTGCTCCTGGCCCCCACAGGTAAGGTCCTTGCACATGTCCTAGTTCCTTCAATGTCTTCCAACCTCTCATTCTGTCCTAGTGTGCTCCCTGTCTTTGTTTTGGCCCCATGTGGGTTTGACAGGACCTCTGCATACAGTTTAGTTTCCATGCTTCCTTCAGACCTGTTGTCTGTGTTTGATGTAGCCATTGCCGATGCTACTTCTGTAATATCTTTGTCTCTGTGCTGTTTCAGATGTCTCAGCTCCTCTTCTAATCTCTCTATCTTGATTTCTGCTGCTGTGGCCTGTTGCTTCCACCTTCTGCATTCTGCTGCTAACCTCTCTTCCATCTTCCTTTCCAGCTCATCTAGTCTCCTTCCCCAGTCTTCCTCCCTTTTTTTGAGCTCTACCTTCCATTCCTCCCTCCCAGATTCGTCCTTGGAGCCCCTTGTCCTCATCCTGGTTAGGGGGAGGGGAATAGATGGTTAGGAGAGGGGATGGATGGTTGTGGGGGAGGGGGAGGATGGTTATTGGAGGGGTAGAGATAGTTTGGGGAGGGGGTTAGATGGTTTGGGGGAGAGAGGGGATGGATGGTTATGGGGGAGGGGGAGGATGGTTATTGGAGCGAGGTAGTTGGGGGGTTAGACGGTTTGGGGAGGGGTTAGGTGGTTTGGGGGAGGGGTAGGTGGCTAAGGTGAGGTGGTTAGGGAAGGGGGAGAGGTGGTTAGGGGAGGGGGGTACGTGTTTGTGTCAAGTGTTTGTGTCAAGTGGTGGAGGGTGTGTGGGTATGTGCGTGTGTGTGTGTGGTGTGTGTTTGTGGTGTGTGTGGTGTGTGTGGGGTATGTGTGGTGTGTGTGGGGTATGTGTGGTGTGTGTGTGTGTGGTGTGTGTGTGTGGTGTGTGTGTGTGTGTGTGTGTGGTGTGTGTGTGTGGTGTGTGTGTGTGGTGTGTGTGTGTGGTGTGTGTGTGTGGTGTGTGTGTGTGGTGTGTGTGTGTGGTGTGTGTGTGTGGGGTGTGTATGTGTGGTGTGTGTATATATGTGTGTGTGTGTGTTTGTGTTTGTGTGTATGTGTTTATGTATGTATGTGTGTGTATGTGTTTATGTATGTATGTATGTGTGTGTGTGTGTGTGTGTGTGTGTGTGTGTGTGTGTGTGAGTGTCTACCCTTGTGTGTGTGCACTTGTGTGTGAGGGAGGGAGGGTTAGGGGGGGTTTACCTGGAGTTTACCTGGAGAGAGTTCCGGGGGTCAACGCCCCCGCGGCCCGGTCTGTAACCAGGCCTCCTGGTGGATCAGAGCCTGATCAACCAGGCTGTTGCTGCTGGCTGCACGCAAACCAACGTACGAGCCACAGCCCGACTGGTCAGGAACCGACTTTAGGTGCGGTAGGTTGTGTGGTTGAAAGATCCGTCGTGTAGACACAAATTTAGTCTCATTTATCTTTCCCAATTATCTACTCTCTCCACTTATTGCCCTTTCTGGATTTACGTATTAATTGTTGCTGGTTATAGTTTTCCTTGTTCACATTGAGAGAGGACTTCCTAGCTTCCTAAGTATTCTTACTGCTAATAACTACCGGTAGTAACACTGCCTGTGTGCGTGTGTGCATGTGTGTGTGTGAGTGTGAGTGTGTGTGTGTGTGTGTGTGTGTGTGTGTGTGTGTGTGTGTGTGTGTGTGTGTGAGAGTCTTGTGCGGTGTAATGACTGGCCGCAACTTCTTGTGACCTGACACAACCCTCCTGGGACCTGACCCTAGCACCGTCTTACAATGTTGCCCTTAAAAGCTTGTCCCACCTACTTTCTCACACTCGTCAACACTAGTGTGTGTGTGTGTGTGTGTGTGTGTGTGTGTGTGTGTGTGTGTGTGTGTGTGTGTGTGTGTGTGTGTGTGTATGTGTGTGAGGGGGTGCGCACGTCTATTTGTGGTTGCAGG